>NC_141876.1:8622348-8925378 GCF_056163025.1 Triticum urartu | reverse complement strand
GGCGAGGAGCTCGACGTGTACGGCGGGAGGCTCGCGGCGATGGCGGCGAGGTACGCCAACCTCGGGGAGACGCTGGGCGACGCGGCGCTCGTCAAGAAGTTGCTGGATACGGTGCCGGAGCGTCTCTTCAGGCATCGAGCAGTCCCACGACGTGACGACGATGGCGTTCGACGAGGCACTCGGGCGGCTGCGCGTGTTCGATGAGCGGGTTCGGCGCCGTGGACATGACGGCGGCGAGCGCGGGGGTGAGCAGCTCCTCATGACAGCGGCGCAGTGGGCAGCGCGGGAGCGTCGACACGGCGGTGCTCGGGACGACGACGACGACAAGAGCGTGGCGTCGAGCAGCAGCGGGAACCGGCGCGGGTGCTGCTACAAGTGCGGTGAGCGGGGCCACTTCAAGCGGGAATGCCCTAAGCTGCGGAGGGCGCCGGCGGCGGAGCAGGCAATGTTGGCGGACGTCGGCGTCGAGGATGGCGGACTTCTCTAGGCCACGGCTTAAGAGGTGAATGTTAGACAAATAAGCCGTACATGCATACGTGAGCTAGGTAGACGTGAGATGCATGCATGTATTAGCTGCGTGTAGTGTGTGTTGTTCTGTTGACGGGAATCGGGGGAGCGTTGGAGTCGGTCCTGGCGGGCGCGCATGACCTGGGCATGTACGTGCATGTCGCCAAGGGGCGTGGATGGCGCGGGCTGGATCGGGTGCTCAGCGTGATCTGGGACGTGGGTACGTGCCCGGCGAGTCCCAGGGTATAAATACCCCAACATTGTAACAGATGGATCTGGAGTTTGTTGCTCGAGGAAAATATAAACGGCCGTTCATGCGGCCGGCGGCGTACGTGCGCCGGGGCAAACTCTTGCTGTGTTTTTCTCGTTCTTCTTGCTTCTTTCTTCTACTTCTGTGAGAGAGAGAGAGAGAGAGAGAGAGAGAGAGAGAGCTGAAGGTGAGGAGGAGAGCTGGGGCTAGACACCAACACTCACCATTGAGCACACGGACCGACATCAACAGCGAGCTCCCCGATCCGCCGGCGTACGACACAAGTGACATCGCCGGCGATCACCCAGCTTACGTGGCTCTGAAGCCAAAAGTTGGAGCAGAAACTCTTGCCCTAGCTCATCGCAGCCCCCTCTGGTCACCTGACTCTCTCCTGTCTCATACCAAATAAGAAGAAAGGAAGATGGAGGGCACACAGTGGACTTCTTTCCGGCGCACGAACGCCCGCCGCCCGAACGGATTTTCTCCTCAAGCAACAAACTTGAGCCACACCTATAACACACAGGAGGGGTGATGGTTTATACGTGTGCGCACCAATGCTCCACGACGCGCACCAGACGCCACCCCACTCTCCCATACACACACGGGCACGATCGGGCCCAACACCCAGCACGATCACACACCCATAGATCTCGCCAACTAACCCACACTTGCGCGTGCACACACACACACACACACATGTGGCTATAGACTCGATGCGAACCGAACCACGGCTGACACGTCTGGCGCACGCACGCACGCTCGCCCGATGCGCCCTAGCCATAGCGGCGGCTTATTTGGCTATCAGATACCTTTTACATAAAAACACAAATACACCCCCCGGCTCTGGGGCGACTCTGGGGCGACCAAACCATACCGCCTGAGCCCCCTCTCTCCTTCCCCTCCCATTCACCGCCGCCATCTAAGGACGCCGCCAGATTCTGATTGCATACGTTGCAAAGTAGCATCCCGGTTTCCAGTGCTCTTGTGTAGCTCCGGACCTCCCGCAGGGCATTAGCTCGCTGGCCCATAGCACCCCACTTGCAACAGAGCATGATGAAATGCAGCATTCCAGATGACTTTGGCGAGCAGTTGTGCCTGGCGAGCTTGTAGCAAAACACCGGTGAGATCGCCACACCCGAGCAGGTTGCAACGCAACACCCATGTGACTTCGGCTAATAGCCACGCCAGGCTAGCTTGCAAGCATGACGGTGGCCGCACGCGATGCTGCATCTTTGGCTTGCAGCACCCTGATCCAGCTCCTTTACAACCCTGAAGCACCCAGCGTTCTCAACGAACAGCCATCCCAGATTATGATACGCCACCGACCGGCCTCGAAGCATGAGCACAACAGATGTTGTGACCACCCGTTGAAGCAACGATCATTGTTACATCATCGGCGAGCTCCCTGGTTGCAAAATCGGCCCCGGCTACGAAGCCGACGAACTCCGTGGTTGCAACGTCGGTGAGGCTCTGCAGGTATCACATCGGCGTGCGAGCTCGCCCTTTTAATATTGGCCTCTAGCAATGCTCGATTGAACCAACAATGGTGAATGGACCACTGGCTACAACAGCATACACCGATTGCAGCACCCTGTCGAGGTTCTAAGGTTCTAGCACAGGCGAATGCTGCTGCGAGCAGCGCACCTTGGGCAGGATCCAGAAAATGGTACAGGGGAGCTCTGGTGTACGTGTCAGGGGTAGGAGACAAAAATGAGTGGTGAACACTTCGTCGGTTGGGATAAGGAAGGGGAGGGCACTGCGGTGTGTGGGAGGCGACTTACATCCGTGATGCGATCGGTCGGTTCATGTAAAGGATTTTCATGTAAAAACACACTTTTTGAATGAAGCAGCTTACGTCCGATTGTATTCTCTTCACTAAGAATACCAAGGTTTGTCATTCCTCCACGCAACTTCATATGAGAGTAGAATGGTCGACCACGTTCAATACCCAGAATTCCAGTTTTTTTTAATATCTTCGGTATTTCCAAATTTTACAATTCATGTGGGCGCGTCTGGAACCGTGTACACCTTTGTATTCCTGTATTCACATGATCTTATGTCAATGTAAGGCATTTCTCTTTTGCTGCGGCTGGTGAAATTCGCTAATATTACTATATTAAAAATGACCACAACATATTTAATATGCACCCATTATTGTCTAACTTTGAAACCTAATAAGTAAGAATATGTTGAGTGGCACAAACTCTCTGTACCTATGTGATGATTATTTATAAATTGACGACATCAATCTGTGATGATTTGACTTCTATGATGATACAATATTTGTTGGTGGTTGGCGGGAGGTAGATAATGGTAGAAGGAAAATGGCATTGTTATCATGGCACAAATCAATTCTTTCGAATGCAAAAGTTGGCATAGGCTTTAGAGAAACTAGATGATGCCCCGCGCGTTGCTGCGGGAATTGGTTGCAATATATTTCAATGAGATTTGATTGTGTGGAATATAAATTTTTAGATTAAGAACACATGAACAAAATAAAAAATAATATGACTTATTATATTTGATAAAATATTTATTGAATATAAGCTGAACAATAGAATGATAATTATTTTCCCATGAATGGTTGCATGTGGTGGTGGGTCTTTATGATGCATGGTTGCATGTTAATGTGGGTCTTATCCCATCCATAATTGTATGATGATGTGGCATGCTTGCATGTTAAGATAAATAGGTTAGTGGAGATTAATCTCTTAGGTATATAGGATTCGAGCATTTAATCAAGCCCTATTAGTAAGCAAGCTTGGTTGACTTTGGACTCTTCCAGAAGCATGTGTGCAAGGATTCTTAGATAGAACTATTATCCTAATGGCAATGTGCTGTTACCATTTTTTGGCAATGCATCCGTAGTGTGGCGTGTAGTAGAACTTGTGACGCATCCATAAGGACTTAGCTCAATCCATAGATCACAAATGGACCCTCTTTTCGACCTATGACACTGAAGGGCGGCCGGGGGGGGGGGGGGGGACCAGCTGAACCGAGTCTTGACTTTCTTACATGTCCAGGGGGCATGTGACATCCTTAATTTTGAATGAGTACTTCTGGAACCTTGATGTGGAGAACATTTTGATTTTTTTTAGAGAAAAGTATACTTTTCGTCCCTCAACTCTTCGCTGAGTTTAGTTTTCGTCCCTCAACTCTAAAACCGGACATATTGCATCCTTAACTTACGAAACCGGACAAAATTCGTCCCTTCTCTTGGCGGACCCGGTTTGGGTGCTGATTAGGTGCGGTTGACCAGTCCACGCCAACGTGGCAAGACGTCCCCACAAAACAGATGGCCTGCTCCCTCACTCTGCATCTCTCTCGCGTTCTCCCCACCCTCCCTCTCTGAAGCGGCGACGACAGGCAAAGACAGCAGGCGGCGGACGCACCGGAGGCTCGCCGGCGGTGGCTGAGGTTAGGGATCCGACGCGGCGGCGCACGTACTGCGGTCCTCTCTCAAATCCCCCTCATTTTCTCTCGGTCCTGCAGCCATCCAACGCGGCGGCGCGCCGTCGGCGGCGGCGGCGATGCACACGCAACCTATGGCTTCCGGTGATGAGGCCAGCATGTTTTGGGGCCCCCCGACCGAGGACGGCCATGCAGATGCATACATGGTAAGCTTGTCCATGTGCATCTTGATTTTTAGCATGCCTGATTTAGGAACAAGGGTTTGAGGATGATAGATGAATATTGAGAATTTTCTGTAATTTGCAGGATGCTGAGTACCTAGATCTTGTGTCTGGGGATGTTCCAATGGAGATTCAAGACATTGAGCATTGTGGAATTGAGGTCGATAGCAAGATAAAATGTTTCCATGGGGATGATCCAATTAAAAAGGTTGCATTTGAGGGTGTGGACACAGGAAGAAGATTCATCGCTTGTAAGAATGCAAAACCTTGTAAATTTTGAATTTGGTATGAGCCAGAGTGGCCTGCAACTTTGCAACGAGCTCTACAACAGTTGTGGGGCATGGTTCAGACAAACCAGAAGAAAAAGGAGGAGTCCGAGGCCCTTGTCAACCAGATGATGTTGGAGAAAATGACATTTGCAGCTGCAAATGCTTCTGTCACTCAGGAGAAGAATGAGGTTGTACAGAAGAAGATGCAACTAGAATTAGATGTGGCTGATATGAAGGAGAAGTACCAGAGGAAGATGAAAAGAATGAAAAGAGAGCTTCAGTGCAAGGAGAAGTGGCTACTGATGTCAGTTAGCTGCAATGTAACTGTTGTGGCTGTAGTAATTTGTCTGTTTGCAATGAAGCTGCTATCTTAAAGTAGTTTGCAGTTTGTAATGTAACCGTAATTATGTGTTGAATTTGTATCACTGTATGCTATGGATTTCAGCAGTATTTTGTCTGAATTTCAGCAGTATTTTTGTCTGAATTTTGAACATATATGATCACAGTTTTTGTTGCACAAACATTCATGTATGATCACTGTTTCTGTTGCACAGACATGAACAAACAAACTGGAGATTTAATGATACATACACACTGGAAATTGAAAAACACATTCTGATCCATGCACACTGGAAATGACATTAAGATCCATACATACTGGGCATTATGTTCCACAAATGACATTATGATTCATACACACTGGAAATTCAAACAAACACGTTCTAGAAATAGAAACAAACACATAGTCTAGATAATAAGACAATCAAACGGTTTGCAATGCTAGCAAACACATTCTGGAACTAATCAAGTAGCTTCTTTGGTAGTTTTTTTGGCCTTTTTGAATTGCACTGAGAATTAGCAGCACCAGAGCTCACATTCACTGTCACAGCTGAGCTTGAACTGACATTAACATGCACCCCTTTGACAGAAGCTTTAGATGGCCCTTTCTGTTTCTGCACTCCTTTTCCCTTGTCTACAGTAGACGCCATGAAGACTTTGGTCTGAGGTTTGTCTTCTTCAAGTGAGGTGTCATGAAGACATTCACAGGAAGTTTTTCCAGACACTTTTTCGGAACCCAGATCTTCTTCATAGGCGGTCCATTCCTGCAGTTAGTATCAATGTACCTGGCAAACACTTCACCATTCTGATTCTTAAACAGTTTATAGTTTGCATCAAAGGATTCATCAATGATAATGGGGTTAGCACAAGTGAAGCCAGATAAATTGGATGGATCTGCTGAAAGTTCCTTTGCAGCAACCCATGTGGTTTTGGGGTACTTCTCAGGTTTCCAGTAAGAGCCATCTGCATTTATTTTCCTCACGAACCCAACACCCTCTTTCCTAGGGTTTCGGTTCAGAATCTGCTTCTTGAGGACATCACATAATGTCTGATGTCCTTTAAGACTTTTGTACATCCCTGTTTCAAGCAATGTCTTCAACCTAGCATTCTCATCAGCAATAGCAATGGTATCCTCAGCAGAGGGGTTAGTTACCACATCAACAGTTGAAGATATTGGAACAGCAGTAGCAGTGGAACATCCAGCAACAGAAGCAGCATTATCACGCTCAATGCATTTAAGACATGGTGGTTCAAATCCTTCCTGAGCGGAACTGATCTGTTCGGTGCGAAGTGACTCGTTTTCCTTTTGAAGATCTTCATGAGCCGTTCTCAATTTCTCAAGTTCTTGCTTCCTTTGAAGATAATCATAGGAAAGATTCTCATGAGTTGTTGAGAGAGTATCAAGACGATCTTCAAGTTCCTGATACTTAACGTGAAGATTTTTTATGTCTTCAATTAAGGATTCAGATCGAGTCATTTCAGCACCCAACAGATCATCGCTTCTGTCTAACAGTTTTTGAATATGTTCTATAGCTTTCTGTTGTTCAGTTGCAATTTTAGCAAGTGTTTTGTAGCTGGGTTTTGCATCACAGTCAGAGTCATCGTCACTAGATGTTTGATAGCGAGTAGTGCGTGTGTTTACCTTGGCACCGCGTGCCATGAAGCAGTAGGTAGGAGTGGAGTCGTTCTTGTCATTTGCATCGGTGTCGGTGATGAAGTCATTGTCTTCAGTGTTGAAGATGGACTTGGCGACGTATGCTGTAGCCAGACTCGCAATGCTAGAATCAGACTCCTCCTCAGACTCCACCTCTGCCTCCTCAGAAGCAGACTCCTCCTCTGAATCCATTTCCTTGCCAACAAACGCACGTGCCTTGCCAGATGAGCTATTCTTGTGTGATGAAGACTTTGAGGAAGACTTGGAAGAAGACTTTGAGTATTTCTTCTTCTTCTTGTCGTCAGAATCATATTCCTTGCTCTTCTTCTTCCTTCTGTTCTCATTGTCCCACTGTGGACACTCAGAGATGAAGTGTTCAGTTTTCTTCTTGTAGTCATGAGCAGAAGCTTCATCATTCCTTGAGCTTGATCGTGAAGATTTTCTGAAGCCTTTTTTCTTGGTGAATTTTTGGAACTTCTTCACTAGCATTGCAAGTTCTCTTCCAATGTCTTCAGGATCATCAGAACTGCTGTCAGATTCTTCTTCAAATGAGGAAACATCTTTTGCCTTCAAGGCACAAGTTCGCCCATAGTTTGGACCGTAGATATCTCTTTTCTCAGAAAGCTGAAACTCATGTGTGTTGAGCCTCTCAAGTATGTCAGATGGATCGAGTGTCTTGAAATCAGGATGTTCTTGAATCATCAGGGCTAGGATGTCAAACGAACTATCAAGTGATCTCAGCAGCGTCTTGACGATTTCATGTTTGGTGATCTCAGTGGCGCCGAGGGCTTGAAGCTCATTTGTGATGTCAGTGAGTCGGTCAAATGTGTGCTGGACATTCTCATTGTCATTTCGCTTGAAGCGGTTGAAGAGGTTGCGAAGAACACTGATTCTTTGATCTCTCTGGGTTGAGACGCCTTCATTGACCTTGGAGAGCCAGTCCCAGACCAGCTTTCATGTCTTCAAGGCACTCACACGGCCATACTGTCCTTTTGTCAGATGACCACAGATGATATTTTTGGCAGTAGAGTCCAGTTGAGTGAACTTCTTGACATCAGCAGCAGTGACACCTTCTCCAGCCTTGGGAACGCCATTCTCGACGACATACCATAGGTCGACGTCAATGGCTTCAAGATGCATGCGCATCTTATTCTTCCAGTAGGGATATTCAGTTCCATCGAAGACGGGGCACGCAGCGGAGACTTTGATTATCCCTGCAGTCGACATAGCTAAAACTCCAGGTGGTTAAACCGAATCACACAGAACAAGGGAGCACCTTTCTCTGATACCAATTGAAAGTGCGTTATATCGACTAGAGGGGGGGGGGGTGAATAGGCGATTTTTATGAAAGTCTTCAACACGTGGGAGTTATGAAGACAAACAGCGAAGATTATGCCTATTACTATGCAGCGGAAGTTAGATTACACTAGGCCAGCCATGGTCAAGTATTCAATAGAGTGAAAGCACAACGACAAACAGCTGCAGTGTAATAAGGATCAGGTAGGAAGAAGTTATGAAGCCAAACAGATCATACATTCATGTTGTGAAGACAAAAGATAAAGCAAGCATGCAATGTCTTCACAATGAGTAACAGTAAGAAAAGGAAGTGAAGATGAAACCAGTGACTCGTTGAAGACAGTGATATGTTGGACCAGTTCCAGTTGCTGTGACAACTGTACGTCTGGTTGGAGCGGCTAGGTATTTAAACCTTAGGACACATAGTCCCGGACACCCAGTCCTGAACACACAGTTCAGGACACCAAGTCCTCACCGTATTCTCCTTGAGCTAAGGTCACTTAGTCCTCGCCCAATCACTCTGGTAAGTCTTCAAGGTAGACTTCCAAACCTTCACAAACTTCGTTCACTGGCAATCCACAATGTCTCTTGGATGTTCTGAACGCGACGCCTAACCGTCTGGAGGATTCACAGTCCTCAAGTGTAATAAGTCTTCAGATCACACAGACAAGAAGACTTAAGTGATGCCCAATTTACTCTGGCTCTGGGTGGTTAGGGCTTTTCTCCTCGCTAGGAATTTTCTCTCAAAGGCTTCGAGGTAGGTTTCTCTCAAACGACAAAAGCCGTGCACTGAAATCTGAGCAGCCCCACCATTTATGGTTGTGGGGGTGGGCTATTTATAGCCACTTGGCAACCCGACCTGATTTGTCCGAAATGACCCTGGGTCACTAAGGAACTGACACGTGTCTCAACGGTCAGATTTCAAACTCTCATGGCAACTTTACTTGGGCTACAAGCAAAGCTGACTTGTCCGGCTCTGGACAAGATTCGCTCTCATTGTCTTCACTCGAAGACATAGGTTTTTGTTTTAGGCATCACTTCAGTCATTCTGACTGGTTCTCATGGACCCCACTTAACAGTACGGTGGTTCCTATGACTCAACACAAAAGAAAAAGAACTACGAAAGATCTAAGTCTTCGAGCTCCATAGGCTTCATAACGTGTCTTCTTTTGTCATAGTCTTCAATGTGAATATCTTCATATACCACCTTTGTCTTCAATGTCTTCATACATTTTTAGGGGTCATCTCTGGTAGTAAAACCAAATCAATGAGGGACTTCTACCTGTGTTATCCTGCAATTCTCACAAACACATTAGTCCCTCAACTAGGTTTGTCGTCAATACTCCAAAACCAACTAGGGGTGGCACTAGATGCACTTACAAGCACACACTAGGAGAGGCCAACCATCGTATCATCCTATGGAGAAAGGATTGCATCATCTTTCGAAGGCCACCGACACCGCGTCATCCGACTCCTCGTCGCAGTCCGCCACCGAGTCAGCAGACTCCCGCTCCTCCAAGTCCACCAACGCGTCAGGCCACTCCTCCTCCAAGTCCAGCACAGCTTCAGGCCACTCCTTCTCCTCCAAGTCCAGCAAAGCGTCAGGCCACTCCTCCTCCAAGTCCGGCACAGCTTCAAGCCACTCCTCCTCCAAGTCCGGCACAGCTTCAGGCCACTCCTCCTCCTCCAACTCAGCCACGTCAGCCGTCTTCGCCGCCTCAGCAATCACGGAAGAGAGCTGCCTCAGCTATGGTGCGTAGCGGTACAAGTCGAGGTAGTACTGGAGGTACAGGCGGAGGCAAGCGATTTCAATATGGTCCAAGCCTCGCGCCTCTTCCGCAGAGGCCTTACGACAAGTCCGAGGAGGAAAACGTAGCCATATCGAAGGCCGAGGTGGAAGCCCATTTTGCACCAAAACCGCCACCGCCGCCAAAGGAGAAAGTGCCTGTGGAAAAGATTGACCACTTCATTCGTATGGCTAGAGCACCAGCTCCCAAGCCTGTTGACACACACTATGAGCGCCACATCAAGAAGTTAAATCGAGCACGTCTACAGAAAGAGGCGAGCTCGAGCTCGAGCAAATCAGCTGGCAAAAGGAGCAGTAAAACCGTTCCCCAGCTGGGAGAACAGGCGGCGCAATCAATCCCCCCGCTTGTTGTGCCAACAACACATGAGAGTAGGCGCGCCCAATATTATTGTGGGCAAACCGTTAACGTTCCCGGGGTGGGCGATGTGGTAATAACCGAGGAGCATATTGCGCAGGCTGAATCGATCGGGATCACTATTGGACAACTCCTTGATATCGAGCCCATGTCTCCGACTAGAGAGGAGGAAATAAAACGGAAATATGCCCGGGGCCAACCTTTGGTCGAGCCAGAGGAGGTCCATAAGCTCCCAACGAGAATGTATGAATTGCATCAATGGTACATGGACATTACCAAGGTTTCCAATCGAGAGTCCCTCATGGTGAATGTCAACAAGGATCATTACTACCATGAGAAAGCTATGACCGTTGAGTATTCAGAACTATTTCAGCTATACAATCAAGACGCACTCGACAAATCTATCGTCAGTTGCTATTGTCTGTAAGTGATTTCTTTCTGCAATTTAAGTCTCAAGCTAGCTGTAGTGATCATTTTGATCAATCATTACCTGTAATTATCCTCATTATATTCTTTTCTGTGGTATTATGCAGGATGAAGATTTATGAAATGAAAAAAGGTGGACGCTATGGCATTGGGTTCGTTGACCCAAATACCGTTAATGAATACACATGGAAAATAGATCCATATCACAAAAAAAGTGTAGAGGAAAGCATGCTACAGTTCTTCAAGGAACTCAAATACAATGAAGATATAATACTTCCTTACAACTTCCAGTGAGTCACATTGTCTTGTACTACAAATTCTGTTTTTCCCTACTAGCTAGCTACATGTTTTTGCTTACATATGCCCGCTTAATTAAGACATGCAAACGTGTGTTCATGCATGTTTCACTGGAACTTGTTAATCATTAAAGTTGATGAAGGAACAGTTGAAGTACTAGACTCACTACTTAAGAAAGCAAGTGACTACACCATCGTGAAGGGGATAGTGAATAGGTAATTTCAATCATTATTAACTATATCTCGGCCTATTTAGTTGGTTCGTCATTTCCTGATAACAACTATTTAATAACCCATTTATTCATTTTCTTTGTCGGTGGGCAGGGCTTGGGCAAAGTTCATCAGGGCCACTCCAGGCCCATGGAAACAAAATCTGAAATGGTATCGACCCAAGGTAAGTAATTAAGTAGTACTAGCTAGCTGTCATCTCTTTAATTATCATGCTTAATTAATTATTATCTGATCAAATTCCATTCTCGTAAAGGCCCTGAAGCAGGCGCCGGGGAATGATCTATGTGCATACTACGTTTGCGAGAACATTCGCATGATGGCGTCCGAAAGAAGCAAATCTCAAAGACAGGAGTGGGTACGATATCGATTGTCAGAATACTATATATATATTATGATCGGTTCTACTAGAAATTCTATTTATATATATGCATAACGTGTACAATATGTAGTATCATAAAATACCAGCAAACGAAAAATAATTAAATGAAAAACACAAAATTAAATGAAAAAGAAATCATAAACCCAAAACCCCCAACTTTTTAATACCGGTTGGTGACACCAACTGATACTAAAGGGCTCCCTGCCCCCGAAGCTGACTCGTGCCACGTGGTTGCCCTTTAGCACCGGTTCGTGCTGAACCGGTACTAAAGGGGGGGGGGGGTAGTGCCTACACTTTAGCACCGGTTGCCAAACCGGCACTAAAGGGCCTTACGAACCGGTGCTATTGCCCGGTTCTGCACTAGTGACTGAATCTTCTTGTCATGTGCAACAACCAAGTGTGGTATATGCTAATGATATGGCTGTGTGGAATCTGGAATTTGCACAACAATGTAGGGATGGAAAGACCATCCCGCCAACGGTCTCAAAAAATTCCTATGTCTTAGCTACTTGAGTCCCTTGAAGCTTATTCGACAACACAACCCAGTAGAAATAATCAATGAAGGAGCGCCAATACAAACCGAGCTCCCTCCATTGCCGCGGCCTCCTGCAGCTCAAACAGACATTGCGGGGTCTTGGCCTCGGACATGCAGTCAAACTGTTGACACACCAAAAGTCTCCGGTATTGATCACCCCACAGAGAGTGGCCAGCCTGCTCGAACGCTACAGACATCTGCCCAATGAGAGGAACAATGATGCCAAGTTTAGATCGCTTAGGCTGACCAACCACAGAAGGAAACACAGCTGGATGTGCACAAAGGAGTATAAGTGGCAGGCCAGAATAAGGTAACCAAGTAGATTGGGAATCACAATATTAGACACCTCTCGAGACTGCTTCAATGGACTCTTGGTGTGAGCGAAGGACTTGGAGGTCACGAGCAACGCGGTGACCACTCTCTAGGGAGGTCACCTCTTGTACTTTGAGGTCTTCCAACGATGTTTGAACGACCGCCAACTGACCTCGGGTATCATCGACCTGCAGCCGGAGGCCATCCCCAGTTGCTTTCCCTTCCCGCAGTTGGGCACGGAGTTCCTCAGTCATTCCTTGGTTCTTCTCCAATGTCCCACCTTCCACATGGACCTGCTCCTCGCAGGACCGCAGGTCCACAAGCTTCGCAGCAGCAGCGTCATGGGTGCGGCTTGTCTCCTTCTAGAAAGCACCGAGAAGATCCTTCATCTCCAGCAAGCGATCTACCGCTGTCAACAAGAAAGCAGGTTCAACACAGATAACACTCATAGTCCAACCAGCCCAAAAGGAGAATACAACAGGACTTGCGAACGATGTCTGCTAAGGACCTTTCAAGTTGGGAAACACGGCTCTGCTTCGTCCCCACAACTTGGTAAAGTTCGCTAACCCGCATAGCAAGATCTGATCTTTGGGAAAGCAAATCCTAAAGACATAGCAATAAAAATCCAGCATCAAGCACATTATGACAAAATTGACTTAAGACCAATGTTTTAAATAGCGGGCTATGGCATTTAGCGGCGACCCTTAAAAACAGCTATAGTTGGGCTATAGCGGGCTATAGCGGGGCTATAGCGGCAAATTGTACATGAAATCATTTAGCGGCAACACCCTCAAACAGCTATAGCGGGGCTATAGCCGGCTATTTAAAACTATGCTTAAGACTCGGGGGCTACTACATGGGATGCATTGCGCTAACATTAGTTCCGGCAACCGTCGATTGTCTGACCACCCCCAGGGCGTCCTTCCGGGCCTGGGCCATATTGCCGCTCCTAACAAGAGAGGCCCGCAGACGACCCAGCGCAGGAGGAGCTATGAGTCAGCCATCAAGCAACGGCGAGGAGGCCAGAGGGGCGTAGCACCACTCACCACGTCAGCCTCCAGGGCAGGTCTGCGTGGCAATGCCGCGACCTCCGCTGAGCCTCGGCTCCTGTCAAGGGGTCGACCGTAGAAGAGCTCGGTCCAGCCGGGCTCCAGAGCTCACATCTTCACGGGGCCACTTCCCTATAGGAAATGCGATCGCCGAAGACAGAGGCGGGTGCTGCAAGTTTTCTTTAGGACATGTGTCGAGCTAAGAAAAACAGAAAGATGGGAATCTCGCAAAAAAGAACCCGCAAAGGGCTGCAGATGACAAATACCTGAGCAGCCCATTCTTAGCCTTGACCTTCAAAATCTGGCGAGGAATCCCCGGGTAACCGCGGCCCACATCTGGGCTGGCTCCTTTAGAGGGCTGGAATGCGAGCGGCCTCAGCTCTCGGGGACTCCTGAGCAACAAGCGAGGGCTCCGGTGGGCGACACCCGCTTGTACACACGACTGACGTGCCAAGTCGTCCCATGGATGGGTTTGGGGGGCCTCCGTCAGCATTTTGATGACCTTTCCCACAGTAGGGATGGCTGGCGGTGTATTTATATGACACTAGTAAGAGCACACGTGCAACACACGTCTCCACCAATACTCATAATTTTTTTTGTGAGTGACCATAAAAATATCAATGCACAACAATATACATTTTTAAAGCACATCACCAGTAAAGAGACATAAATGATGTACATGTTCGAAAACATAACATAGGATGAACATGGGTCTAATTAGTAATCATGCACACAAGGCATTTCGCAGCTGACGTAGACATTCAATCAAACACAAGATACCTTACAAATTTATTTTCAAATTTTGTGGTAAAAGAACCAAGAGCTCCACTGAAGTGTTGCAATACAACCGGAGAAAAGTCAGATATATCTTTTGTGTAATATATGATTAAGAAATTCTCGCACAAAATATGATGTTTTCTTTAAGATTGGTCTCTTTAAAATTTGGTAAGTATATCAAATACTGGCATAAATGGAATACAGATGATCGCATCGTCTCCAAAGAAAAGGAGGGGTGTGTCTCAATCTATTCTGAAAACATAGTCATGGATAATGTATAGACAAAACATGTGCCCGTCCGGTGAGCACATCATTCATCGTATTCAACTCCATACTCTTACAACAAATCTAGAAGGATGGAAACGATATACCAACTCACACACAAAATAAGCTTATCGTTTACTTCATCTGCCTGTTCTTGGTTTGTCGTGTGTCTCTTTGTCTTGATTGTCGAGAGCTCCACGGCCATCTCCTTATCAGCAGCTGGCTGCACCGAGACTTCTTGTTTGCCAGGCCAGGGTGCTGTAGGAATGGACATTGTACGGGCAATTGATCTTGTTGCTGAACTGAACCATGGGAGTGATATCAACATGTGTACCAATACCTAGTAATCATGCACGTCTCTCTACAAACATAAAAAAACTAATAACACTTGAAGAGTACAAAAAATAAAAAACACATTATTCATAGTGCAGTTCATCCAAAAATATTCTTGAACTAGATGTTTCCGGAAATTTCTTCAAGAAAATTGAAAATAAATTATGAAATGGTGTATCAAGTAAAATGAATAAAATATAGTGAATTACCTATATGCAGGAATCATTCAAGAAGTTCATTCCACCTACCAGCAATAAATTGTATCAGGACAGTGATATAGTTTCTCTTTGGTTTGTGTATATTTCTTTTTGAACAGTACAAAAATTTGAACCATAATTTTATAGGAGAGAACACAAGTTACAAGAGCACCCCAAAGGGGACGACATCCACGCTCCACCACCAACACATATTACAATGGACTACTATGATAATCCAGCCATCCTCTTCCCTCCCGCAATAGGTCAGAAAGAATGAGAACACAGAGGTGAGCATTATTGAATGCCCTAGCACTGCGTTGCTTCCAAAGGCTCTAGCACACATGCATCACAAGATAATCAAAACCACATCATTACTTTGCGAATGAACTGGCGAGACCACCCCACCAATCCTGAAGATTAGCAGTGACGGAAGGAGCAGGGACAACATCAAGAATCAAGATGAGTTGATCGAAGATAGCGATGACATACCTGTCGAGCATATACGCACTGAAGCATGATGCGATCGACAATGTCCTCATCCTACTTAGAGAAAAAGGCAAAATATGGTCCTGCAGCCCTCTTCTGACCTCACGATCAGATGTCCATACTCGATGACGCGAAGCCAAGCAAATGAAAATCTTGTAGTTCCATGGCACCCATCTATTCCAAAGTGCCTTAGCACCAGGAAAGCAAACAGCTCCTTCAGACAGAAGAATGTACTGGTTAGTGTATATAACACTTCACAAATTCTGCACCCTGACCTTCCAGCACAGCTGACGCAAACTTGATGAATTCAGAACTCAACAATGAACTCTGCCGGTATATTTAGCACAACAAATTCAACCCATATTTTGGCTGGTCTTTGTCTGCTCACCGAGAAATTCCACATGAATACCCTCATCCTAAAAAATACTGTGTCTAATGCAGGCACCACCTGAATGCTTACTGGTTGGAGCACTTCAATCATTCACATCATTCTTCAGCCACACGATCACCTGTTCACAACCCAGGTATATCAAATGAGGCCACCCTTACTCATATAATCAAGCTATGCATCTCTACATTTGGGTTGTAAAATTCCAGGACGAAACTGAACACAAAGTGCTCTTAGATGCTTAGAAAACATGTATAGCGATGTGATTACATTCTCACACATCCTCTTTGTAAAATTTCATCCTCACAATCAGAAAGAAACCATGCTCGAGACCTGCAGAAAACATTACATCATTGGTACTCGAAAAATAAATAATTTATGTTAGTTTTGCCCTTGAGAAAATAATGGTCAATTTGGTTTAGAGAAACATGTTATAAAGGCAAAAAATATTAATTAGGAAAGTTTTAGCTTGCAGACTCTCCCGTTCATCATAAATAATGTAGTAATTTAGATAACAATGTTGGATGGAGCAAGAGTATGGATGTTAGATAACAATGTTGGATGGAGCAAGAGTATGGATGTTGTAGTCATCCTTGGAATTATTGGACCTTGGACAGGCGTGTAGTAGCATTTCAAGAGCATATGTACTCTATCTACAGTTTATATGAAGGACAAAAATATCTAGTGTCTTACCAATGTTGATTCCTTCCTGCCCATGGTTTCAGTAGCTTGTTTAGAAGGTATATTATGTTTATACAGTATTATACGAGTAAATACATTGGTAATACAGGAAACTGGATCTCCTGAGTTCAGGTGCTACCTCCGAAAGCAAGAACTTGACAGCCATTCTGAGGATAGTCCATGAGAGGTTCCCAATATGTTAGGTCCGTTTATCGGTATAGGAATATCACGACGGTGTTGTGTTGTTAGTTTGCTGACACACAATGGGACACAAAAGAAAACTACCGTTTATCGGTATAGGAATCTTGTGATAAAATAGCTTGACATGTATTTTCATCAAGCTATAAGAGCAAACATTATGGATGATGGTGAACAGAACCATGAACTATAGAATTAGCACATGACTAATTTTCATTTTGCCCAAGGAAAAGAAAAATATATCCAAACATGACTCTAGCTAGTAGATTTTAACAATCATGTGAAAAAATGAAGGCCTCTGCGGTTTAATCACAATAATTAATTTATTATTAGCATGATATTATGAAACCATTCACTAACCTTTAGAAGGACAGAGAAGGTAGATAAACTACATCAGTATGTTGGTGTGCCTTTCAAGCAGCATCAATTCTACAAAAGATAATGGTAGCAATATGCCACCATACTAATCTCCCCGTCGAAAATAAGAACTGCATTCCTGTTCAATCAAACAAGGGGACACACAGAAGTCAATAGAAACACAGTATAAGCCCAATGACTGCTCCTAGCAGTCCACATTCTACTGATGTTGCAATCGGGAACTCTGCCTTATCTGACAAAAAAAAACCACTCAACATCTGTTAATCATATGAATCAATAAGCTCGCAGCTAGGACAGAAAGGCCAACGACCAACCTAGCTGAAAAATATTGTATATGGTACATGGTACACCCACCTAGATAATAGTTTAAATAATTACAACTTAAATCAGGTAACTATGGGAAGTGTAGGAAGATAGGTTATTGTTTCGATAGTGGGCAAAAAGCTAACAAATCATGATTTAGTTAATCAGGAAAACATGCTAAGTCTGAGATACACATCCTCTCACACTCTGTCGCCTTTTCCCAAATATGTGTTCTAAACTTCTAATACCGCATTATCCTTTCCATCGAACGAATTCAAAACAATAGTGGTGTATGAGGATTCTAACAATGGATTGGACGAATTGTAAGAAATAAAAGGGGTTGTTGGCTCCATTTTCTCGCGCCCATGGGGAAGCAGAGGAGGAGCGCCGGGCGGTGGCAGCGTTCCATGCTCGCATATCTGTTATAAAATTACGGGATTGGGCCAGCAGAGGAGGAGCGGCAAAGTTTTGTGGCAGAGATAAAATTACGGGATGAGGTAATGATAATCCCACTATCTGAGGATGAACGGGTGCGCGGGGCGGGGTAGTCTGCTTTGGCAGAACATTCAATCTGGATTGTTTATTTGCGTGGCATACTTTTGATGTAATATTGACTGTTAGATGTGAGTTAGTTAGACTAATCGAACGTCTCTGGTAATTCTGTGTACAGTTTGTGGTATGTCTTTAGTGCAATTCTTGTTTGCTCTTCTAATAGTACTGGAGATATAGAGTATGTGATTAAATTTGAAATGGATTTAAATTTTTTTATGACATAGGATGCTTAGAAACTAAAGACGACCTCGAGGCAAACACCGCATATTAAATTAACCTGTAAATTTTTTCCAAGAATTTCTTGCGTATGACCTATATATACAGTCAAGGGCTTATACTCCCTCGGATCCAAAATAAGTGTCGCAACTTTGAATAAGGTTGAACTAACCTCAATTCAAAGTTGCGACATTTTTTTTTGGATTGGAGGGAGTACTTTATTGTACATATAGTTCAAATGTGATTCATGTCCATTAAATATCTGCCTCGCTGGTGGACCGCAAGCCTTGTGACCCATGAAATGTTGTCCGGCAGCACCTTCCGGTGGCCCTCCCCATCATATCTCCTTTTCTCCTCTGTCTGCAGAATGGTCAGTTTAGTGTTGCGGCGATGCTATGAGATTCCGATGGTCGTGGCGGAGGCCAGCAAGGAACACGTCTCAGTACACCAGCCAACAACAAGATTTTAGCTGGAGGAAATAGCATTTCCCAAGACGGTATTAAAAACAGCGAGCAACATACAATAAAACCAAGCCAAAAAGTAGCCAACCAAGTATAGAGTTTACACACAGCCGCAGACCAGCCATGACACACAAATATATAGAGTTGACAGACAAAGACACCGACACACAAGAGAAAAATTCCAGTTGCAGGGTGCTTGCGAGCCCGGAGTGCCGAAGCAAGAATTGTCATGTGATTCCACGCGCCCTGTCCAAAGCCCAGCAACCGTTGAACTGCCTACATATTCAAGGATACATACACCCTATCATTCCATATCACATGGGGCTATGCTTTTTTGGCTTCGATTACTGCTACTTAACTAGGACCCAAGGTTGCAATCTGCTTCTCCAACTACATCAAAACAAGAGTAGATTAATGATTATGACAGGTCTACAAAGTACAGTGGTGCTTAATTTATGTCGGTATATTTTTCCAGTACTTGGCAAAGGTTAAGTTAAGCTGGGAAACACAACTGGTTTTTTGGAGTTAGCCTAAGCATCTAACGAACCATCGTGACAATATTAAGACAGAAACATTCAACGCCAAATGGGACTTTCAAAGACCTCGTACTAAGTGCTCCAGAAACCAAACAATTTCAATAGTAACAAGAATAAGATCAACGTTATTACTTTTTTTATCTTAAACAATATATGCCCAGTCTACATATTGTTGATACTTTTGAGAAGTTGGAAGTCAAAAGCCAACACAGGCACATAAGATGCTACCTGCATAATGGTCTGTAGCCTGTCGCGCACATCGTAGAACTCATTCCTAAGAAGATTCAATCCCATGAGGCACCTGAAATAATGCAAACACACCACACTGTCACATTCTGAAGTAGTTAAGCAAACTGAACCGGAATGCTTCGGAAATTGTAACTGAATGTTTGAGAAAGAACTCTAGCCATCTCAAAATTTAATTGTGGTATAAACAAATGTCTAGAATTAACAAGTTACAAGAGAATAATCATACAGATAAATAAGTGAGTTATATCAATCAGCTGATTGGAGATGAAGTGAATAAGCAGGTTAGTGCTTATGAATATTAGATTAATATGAGCCAAAAATATTGTCATTAAAGACAAAATAAGTTGGCAGGTTTCACACAGGGGATTTGATAAGCACAGAGAGTAGAGAGTAATTACTGTGGTACATATATAATAAGGTAACAAGAACTGACCTTTCTTTGCTTTTTCCCTCATAGAACTGCTGGAAGTGCACGCATGCAAGGTTAACTTTCCTAGCACCAACGCTGATACATGCCAAAAAGAGCACGATCAAGAAACTAGAAATTTCCCAAACTTAACAAACACTGTGGAATGTTGAACATAAGCATAATTGCGGTGTCATAATAATATTATGGAGGAGCTATTTGTCAAGTGTTTGATCACCCAAAACAGAAAATAGTGTTGGTCTTATGTGCTATAGCAGTTAGTAGTGCTAGAGATATTTATAAAACTTTAAAGTTTCCCTAACCAAACATCATTAATATACATCGGCATTTCCACTGCACGAAACATAACTAAACTCGTCTTTTGAATTATGGCTGAACGACAACACCAACCGCATGAGGCACACGCCCACAACATATACACACCCACGCCGACACATCCAAATAGAGACAACATCAATGTATGTAGCGGAGAAACTGGAAAATAGCCATTTGCGTTACATAGAGGAGATCATTAATACTATAAATATTTTCATAACGGCAACTTTTATTGGTGACCTAAAATAATGCCATTGTTGAATATCACATTCAATAGTACGAGAAATTTCCACAAGACGGCAAAGTTTTCCTAGACGAGTTTTAGCGTTGCCATTGGCAGGAATGCTGACAATTCCGTTATATGAAATACGAAACACAACTAAACTTTGCTCTTCTATTTATTTCTATATGACAACCGCAAACGACACATCACTAACACATCTGAATAGAAACGTGGACAAACGAGAATACCCACCATCGCCATAATGCTGAATAGCATATCACTAGCTCAACTAAAGTTGGCTCTTCTAATTATGGCTAAACGACAAAACAAATGGCACGAGCCGCATGCCCACGATGTATCCACCAACCCCGACACATCTAAATAGAGACAACATCAATGTAGCGGAGAAACTGGAAAAACAGCCATTGGCGTTATGTAGAATAGGAGATCATTAATACTAGAAATATTTTCAGAATGGCAACTTTTATTGCTGGCCTAGAATACTGCCAATGCTGAAATTCACATTCAATAGTACTCGAATTTTTGCAAGACGACAAAGTTTTCCTTGACGCGTTTTAGTGTTGCCATTGGAAGGAATCAATGCAGACAATTCTATTATATGGAAGACTACTAAACTCAGCTTTTCTTCTTATGTATATACGACAACCGCAAACGACACTGCGCCGACACATCCGAATAGAAACATGGACAGACCGGGAAATCGCCATTGGTGTTATGCTGAATAGCATACCGCTAATTCCAGGAAGGCTCGCAAGACAACAAAGTTCTAATTTCTGATCGAGCCATAATAACATTGCGGTTGGATGAATGCCGGTGCTTCCGTGAGGCACACGAAATACAACTAAGCTCGGCACTTGTACTCAGGGTTACAGAATAGCGCAAACAACACCAACGGGGGGTATGCCCACCATTTCAATGGCAAACCATTTCAATGGCACGATCGACATCGATGCAGTGTGGGAAACAGATAATCACCTGCCGCTGCACTCCTTGAGCTGGTGCACTAGTTCGCCCACCATTTCGAAGTCGACGACGGGCAGGTTCCTGGGAGGGAATCACAAATTAAGCAGAGGATACGAAATCAATACCCAGGACGATGGGGCTAAGGAAAGCGGAGGGCTTGGTGCGGTGGTACGGCACGGACAGAAGGCTGGTGATGTCATTGAGCATCATGTCGGCCTCGTGGAGGAACATGTTGATGACCTCGGGGACGAAGCCCTCGTCCTGCGGCGGCTGAAGCTCTTGGTAGTACTCGTCTAGAATTCCCTGGATCCATCCATCAATACGGCGATCCGGGGGACAGAGCGAACACGGACGAATTCCGGCCCAGAATTGAGTTGAGGGGAAGGACGACTCACCATGGCGTACATGTAGCTGACGCGCGTGTTAAGCTGGCTCCTTAGCTCGGCGGCCGACATGGCGAAGGGAGGACAGAGCAAACACAGAGATGGAATTCGATGCTGCTGGCGGAGTGGACGAGGATAGAGGAGTGCAGGCAGGTCACGGAGGCTCTCTCACACGGAGCCTTTTGGCAGGGAGTGCTCGTTAAACTCTACTGGGCTGGCCGCCATCAATGAAGAGCTTGAAGAGGAATGCAGGCAGGTCACGGTGGCTCTCTCAAGGAGCCTTTTGGCAGTGAGTGCTCTATTGGCTGGCCGTCATCAATGAAGAGCTTCAAGTTGAATATGGCGTATGTGCGAGCATGCATGCAACTAGTACATTTTGGTGGATTGATGGATGGATGCCGGACCAGCTAGTCACTGCGGCACCCAGGAGGCAAGAAGATGTCTTTGGCCACTCGTTCGGCCCTTAGCCAAGGCCCCACAGGTCACTGACGGAAGGAAGGCAGGAAAGGGTCACTTTTCCAATTGCATAGCCCATCACTAAATAGTGCACATATGTTTATTGCTAATGAATATTTTTGGCATATTATATTGTTGGAGCAGAAACTCTTGCCCTAGCTCACCGCACCTCCCTCTCTGGTCACCTGACTCTCTCCTGGCTCGTACCGAAGAAGAACAAAGGAAGAAGGAGGGCACACGGTGGAATTTTTTCCGGCCTGAACGCCCGCCGCCCGAACGGCTTTTCTCCTCAAGCAACAAATTTGAGCCACACCTATAACACACGTGAGGGGTGAGGGTTTATACGTGCGCGCACCAACGCTCCATGACACGCACCAGACACCACCCCACTCACCCTCTCGCCACGCCCCGTGCTCCGCGGTTCACGCGCCCGCTGTGCACACACGCACACGGATGCGACCGGGTCCAGCGCCCAGCGCGATCACACACCTACATATCTCGCCAACTAACACCCCCCCCCCACACACACACACACACACGCGTGGCTACGGACCCGATGCGGCCTGGACCACGCCCGACACGTCTGGCGCACGCACGCATGCGCACCCGACGCGCCCTGGCCATAGACGCGGCTTATTTGGCTATCATTCAACCCCTAAGCCACGGCCTGGAGCAGTGCCGGCTCGAGCTTGTCGCCGGCCTCCGCGATGAGGGCTTGCTACGCCGCCGCCAGCTTCCGAAGCCTCGTGCACTCATGCCGGAAGTTTCCTCGCTAGCCACAACTGTAGCAGCGCCTGTGCCGTCATCGTCAAGGTCGAGTCAGCCTCCGCCCCGCCGTCTGTGCCGCCGTCATCATCAGCTACTTGTCTGCTCGTTTTCCGTCAGCCTGCGCACGCCGCCGCGACCTCTTGTCGAACGTCTTCAGCCGGCCGAGCGCCCCCTCGAACGGCATGGTCTTGACGTTGCAGAATTGCTCATTGTCGGCGACTGCCACGTACAGCCGGTCGGGCACCGAGTCCAACAGCTTATTCACCATCTCGGCATCCTCCAGCATCGTCCCAATTATGCCGCCATGCCACCAATCTTGCCGGCGAATGCGTCCAGCGACTCACCGTCCGCCATACGCAGACGCTCGAACTCACCGTGGAGGGTGGCTAGCCGCACCGCCCGGACCCGATCAACTCCAGCAAAACGGGTCTTCAAAATGGCCCAGACCTCCACCGCCGTCTTCTTCATCGACACCTGCATCAGCAGGTCTTCGGAGAGCGCCCCGAGCAGGTAAGCTCGCGCCGTCTTGTCCTTATTTGCGACGACTGCCGCCACCTCTTCCTCCGCTGAAACCACCGCCTCCCAGAGCCCGGCCGCATCCAGGTTGGCCTCCACCTTGATTGCCCAGGTGGCGACGAAGCTCACCGCCGGGGAGGTATGGGACTCCTTGAAGGTGAGGTTCGTCGGCGCCGATCGGGTCCGCGCGGCGAGGCTGGGGACGCTGCGCGGCGAATTTGACCGGATGAAGATGGCGGAAGGCGAGGAGCTCGACGTGTACGGCGGGAGGCTCGCGGCGATGGCGGCGAGGTACGCCAACCTCGGGGAGACGCTGGGCGACGCGGCGCTCGTCAAGAAGTTGCTGGATACGGTGCCGGAGCGTCTCTTCAGGCATCGAGCAGTCCCACGACGTGACGACGATGGCGTTCGACGAGGCACTCGGGCGGCTGCACGTGTTCGATGAGCAGGTTCGGCGCCGTGGACATGACGGCGGCGAGCGCGGGGGTGAGCAGCTCCTCATGACAGCGGCGCAGTGGGCAGCGCGGGAGCGTCGACACGGCGGTGCTCGGGACGACGACGACGACAAGAGCGTGGCGTCGAGCAGCAGCGGGAACCGGCGCGGGTGCTGCTACAAGTGCGGTGAGCGGGGCCACTTCAAGCGGGAATGCCCTAAGCTGCGGAGGGCGCCGGCGGCCGAGCAGGCAATGTTGGCGGACGTCGGCGTCGAGGATGGCGGACTTCTCTAGGCCACGGCTTAAGGGGTGAATGTTAGACAAATAAGCCGTACATGCATACGTGAGCTAGGTAGACGTGAGATGCATGCATGTATTAGCTGCGTGTAGTGTGTGTTGTTCTGTTGACGGGAATCGGGGGAGCGTTGGAGTCGGTCCTGGCGGGCGCGCATGACCTGGGCATGTACGTGCATGTCGCCAAGGGGCGTGGATGGCGCGGGCTGGATCGGGTGCTCAGCGTGATCTGGGACGTGGGTACGTGCCCGGCGAGTCCCAGGGTATAAATACCCCAACATTGTAACAGATGGATCTGGAGTTTGTTGCTCGAGGAAAATATAAACGGCCGTTCATGCGGCCGGCGGCGTACGTGCGCCGGGGCAAACTCTTGCTGTGTTTTTCTCGTTCTTCTTGCTTCTTTCTTCTACTTCTGTGAGAGAGAGAGAGAGAGAGAGAGAGAGAGAGCTGAAGGTGAGGAGGAGAGCTGGGGCTAGACACCAACACTCACCATTGAGCACACGGACCGACATCAACAGCGAGCTCCCCGATCCGCCGGCGTACGACACAAGTGACATCGCCGGCGATCACCCAGCTTACGTGGCTCTGAAGCCAAAAGTTGGAGCAGAAACTCTTGCCCTAGCTCATCGCAGCCCCCTCTGGTCACCTGACTCTCTCCTGTCTCATACCAAATAAGAAGAAAGGAAGATGGAGGGCACACAGTGGACTTCTTTCCGGCGCACGAACGCCCGCCGCCCGAACGGATTTTCTCCTCAAGCAACAAACTTGAGCCACACCTATAACACACAGGAGGGGTGAGGGTTTATACGTGTGCGCACCAATGCTCCACGACGCGCACCAGACGCCACCCCACTCTCCCATACACACACGGGCACGATCGGGCCCAACACCCAGCACGATCACACACCCATAGATCTCGCCAACTAACCCACACTTGCGCGTGCACACACACACACACACATGTGGCTATAGACTCGATGCGAACCGAACCACGGCTGACACGTCTGGCGCACGCACGCACGCTCGCCCGATGCGCCCTAGCCATAGCGGCGGCTTATTTGGCTATCAGATACCTTTTACATAAAAACACAAATACACCCCCCGGCTCTGGGGCGACTCTGGGGCGACCAAACCATACCGCCTGAGCCCCCTCTCTCCTTCCCCTCCCATTCACCGCCGCCATCTAAGGACGCCGCCAGATTCTGATTGCATACGTTGCAAAGTAGCATCCCGGTTTCCAGTGCTCTTGTGTAGCTCCGGACCTCCCGCAGGGCATTAGCTCGCTGGCCCATAGCACCCCACTTGCAACAGAGCATGATGAAATGCAGCATTCCAGATGACTTTGGCGAGCAGTTGTGCCTGGCGAGCTTGTAGCAAAACACCGGTGAGATCGCCACACCCGAGCAGGTTGCAACGCAACACCCATGTGACTTCGGCTAATAGCCACGCCAGGCTAGCTTGCAAGCATGACGGTGGCCGCACGCGATGCTGCATCTTTGGCTTGCAGCACCCTGATCCAGCTCCTTTACAACCCTGAAGCACCCAGCGTTCTCAACGAACAGCCATCCCAGATTATGATACGCCACCGACCGGCCTCGAAGCATGAGCACAACAGATGTTGTGACCACCCGTTGAAGCAACGATCATTGTTACATCATCGGCGAGCTCCCTGGTTGCAAAATCGGCCCCGGCTACGAAGCCGACGAACTCCGTGGTTGCAACGTCGGTGAGGCTCTGCAGGTATCACATCGGCGTGCGAGCTCGCCCTTTTAATATTGGCCTCTAGCAATGCTCGATTGAACCAACAATGGTGAATGGACCACTGGCTACAACAGCATACACCGATTGCAGCACCCTGTCGAGGTTCTAAGGTTCTAGCACAGGCGAATGCTGCTGCGAGCAGCGCACCTTGGGCAGGATCCAGAAAATGGTACAGGGGAGCTCTGGTGTACGTGTCAGGGGTAGGAGACGAAAATGAGTGGTGAACACTTCGTCGGTTGGGATAAGGAAGGGGAGGGCACTGCGGTGTGTGGGAGGCGACTTACATCCGTGATGCGATCGGTCGGTTCATGTAAAGGATTTTCATGTAAAAACACACTTTTTGAATGAAGCAGCTTACGTCCGATTGTATTCTCTTCACTAAGAATACCAAGGTTTGTCATTCCTCCACGCAACTTCATATGAGAGTAGAATGGTCGACCACGTTCAATACCCAGAATTCCAGTTTTTTTTAATATCTTCGGTATTTCCAAATTTTACAATTCATGTGGGCGCGTCTGGAACCGTGTACACCTTTGTATTCCTGTATTCACATGATCTTATGTCAATGTAAGGCATTTCTCTTTTGCTGCGGCTGGTGAAATTCGCTAATATTACTATATTAAAAATGACCACAACATATTTAATATGCACCCGTTATTGTCTAACTTTGAAACCTAATAAGTAAGAATATGTTGAGTGGCACAAACTCTCTGTACCTATGTGATGATTATTTATAAATTGACGACATCAATCTGTGATGATTTGACTTCTATGATGATACAATATTTGTTGGTGGTTGGCGGGAGGTAGATAATGGTAGAAGGAAAATGGCATTGTTATCATGGCACAAATCAATTCTTTCGAATGCAAAAGTTGGCATAGGCTTTAGAGAAACTAGATGATGCCCCGCGCGTTGCTGCGGGAATTGGTTGCAATATATTTCAATGAGATTTGATTGTGTGGAATATAAATTTTTAGATTAAGAACACATGAACAAAATAAAAAATAATATGACTTATTATATTTGATAAAATATTTATTGAATATAAGCTGAACAATAGAATGATAATTATTTTCCCATGAATGGTTGCATGTGGTGGTGGGTCTTTATGATGCATGGTTGCATGTTAATGTGGGTCTTATCCCATCCATAATTGTATGATGATGTGGCATGCTTGCATGTTAAGATAAATAGGTTAGTGGAGATTAATCTCTTAGGTATATAGGATTCGAGCATTTAATCAAGCCCTATTAGTAAGCAAGCTTGGTTGACTTTGGACTCTTCCAGAAGCATGTGTGCAAGGATTCTTAGATAGAACTATTATCCTAATGGCAATGTGCTGTTACCATTTTTTGGCAATGCATCCGTAGTGTGGCGTGTAGTAGAACTTGTGACGCATCCATAAGGACTTAGCTCAATCCATAGATCACAAATGGACCCTCTTTTCGACCTATGACACTAAAGGGCGGCCGGGGGGGGGGGGGGGGGACCAGCTGAACCGAGTCTTGACTTTCTTACATGTCCAGGGGGCATGTGACATCCTTAATTTTGAATGAGTACTTCTGGAACCTTGATGTGGAGAACATTTTGATTTTTTTTAGAGAAAAGTATACTTTTCGTCCCTCAACTCTTCGCTGAGTTTAGTTTTCGTCCCTCAACTCTAAAACCGGGCAGATTGCATCCTTAACTTACGAAACCGGACAAAATTCGTCCCTTCTCTTGGCGGACCCGGTTTGGGTGCTGATTAGGTGCGGTTGACCAGTCCACGCCAACGTGGCAAGACGTCCCCACAAAACAGATGGCCTGCTCCCTCACTCTGCATCTCTCTCGCGTTCTCCCCACCCTCCCTCTCTGAAGCGGCGACGACAGGCAAAGACAGCAGGCGGCGGACGCACCGGAGGCTCGCCGGCGGTGGCTGAGGTTAGGGATCCGACGCGGCGGCGCACGTACTGCGGTCCTCTCTCAAATCCCCCTCATTTTCTCTCGGTCCTGCAGCCATCCAACGCGGCGGCGCGCCGTCGGCGGCGGCGGCGATGCACACGCAACCTATGGCTTCCGGTGATGAGGCCAGCATGTTTTGGGGCCCCCCGACCGAGGACGGCCATGCAGATGCATACATGGTAAGCTTGTCCATGTGCATCTTGATTTTTAGCATGCCTGATTTAGGAACAAGGGTTTGAGGATGATAGATGAATATTGAGAATTTTCTGTAATTTGCAGGATGCTGAGTACCTAGATCTTGTGTCTGGGGATGTTCCAATGGAGATTCAAGACATTGAGCATTGTGGAATTGAGGTCGATAGCAAGATAAAATGTTTCCATGGGGATGATCCAATTAAAAAGGTTGCATTTGAGGGTGTGGACACAGGAAGAAGATTCATCGCTTGTAAGAATGCAAAACCTTGTAAATTTTGAATTTGGTATGAGCCAGAGTGGCCTGCAACTTTGCAACGAGCTCTACAACAGTTGTGGGGCATGGTTCAGACAAACCAGAAGAAAAAGGAGGAGTCCGAGGCCCTTGTCAACCAGATGATGTTGGAGAAAATGACATTTGCAGCTGCAAATGCTTCTGTCACTCAGGAGAAGAATGAGGTTGTACAGAAGAAGATGCAACTAGAATTAGATGTGGCTGATATGAAGGAGAAGTACCAGAGGAAGATGAAAAGAATGAAAAGAGAGCTTCAGTGCAAGGAGAAGTGGCTACTGATGTCAGTTAGCTGCAATGTAACTGTTGTGGCTGTAGTAATTTGTCTGTTTGCAATGAAGCTGCTATCTTAAAGTAGTTTGCAGTTTGTAATGTAACCGTAATTATGTGTTGAATTTGTATCACTGTATGCTATGGATTTCAGCAGTATTTTGTCTGAATTTCAGCAGTATTTTTGTCTGAATTTTGAACATATATGATCACAGTTTTTGTTGCACAAACATTCATGTATGATCACTGTTTCTGTTGCACAGACATGAACAAACAAACTGGAGATTTAATGATACATACACACTGGAAATTGAAAAACACATTCTGATCCATGCACACTGGAAATGACATTAAGATCCATACATACTGGGCATTATGTTCCACAAATGACATTATGATTCATACATACTGGAAATTCAAACAAACACGTTCTAGAAATAGAAACAAACACATAGTCTAGATAATAAGACAATCAAACGGTTTGCAATGCTAGCAAACACATTCTGGAACTAATCAAGTAGCTTCTTTGGTAGTTTTTTTGGCCTTTTTGAATTGCACTGAGAATTAGCAGCACCAGAGCTCACATTCACTGTCACAGCTGAGCTTGAACTGACATTAACATGCACCCCTTTGACAGAAGCTTTAGATGGCCCTTTCTGTTTCTGCACTCCTTTTCCCTTGTCTACAGTAGACGCCATGAAGACTTTGGTCTGAGGTTTGTCTTCTTCAAGTGAGGTGTCATGAAGACATTCACAGGAAGTTTTTCCAGACACTTTTTCGGAACCCAGATCTTCTTCATAGGCGGTCCATTCCTGCAGTTAGTATCAATGTACCTGGCAAACACTTCACCATTCTGATTCTTAAACAGTTTATAGTTTGCATCAAAGGATTCATCAATGATAATGGGGTTAGCACAAGTGAAGCCAGATAAATTGGATGGATCTGCTGAAAGTTCCTTTGCAGCAACCCATGTGGTTTTGGGGTACTTCTCGGGTTTCCAGTAAGAGCCATCTGCATTTATTTTCCTCACGAACCCAACACCCTCTTTCCTAGGGTTTCGGTTCAGAATCTGCTTCTTGAGGACATCACATAATGTCTGATGTCCTTTAAGACTTTTGTACATCCCTGTTTCAAGCAATGTCTTCAACCTAGCATTCTCATCAGCAATAGCAATGGTATCCTCAGCAGAGGGGTTAGTTACCACATCAACAGTTGAAGATATTGGAACAGCAGTAGCAGTGGAACATCCAGCAACAGAAGCAGCATTATCACGCTCAATGCATTTAAGACATGGTGGTTCAAATCCTTCCTGAGCGGAACTGATCTGTTCGGTGCGAAGTGACTCGTTTTCCTTTTGAAGATCTTCATGAGCCGTTCTCAATTTCTCAAGTTCTTGCTTCCTTTGAAGATAATCATAGGAAAGATTCTCATGAGTTGTTGAGAGAGTATCAAGACGATCTTCAAGTTCCTGATACTTAACGTGAAGATTTTTTATGTCTTCAATTAAGGATTCAGATCGAGTCATTTCAGCACCCAACAGATCATCGCTTCTGTCTAACAGTTTTTGAATATGTTCTATAGCTTTCTGTTGTTCAGTTGCAATTTTAGCAAGTGTTTTGTAGCTGGGTTTTGCATCACAGTCAGAGTCATCGTCACTAGATGTTTGATAGCGAGTAGTGCGTGTGTTTACCTTGGCACCGCGTGCCATGAAGCAGTAGGTAGGAGTGGAGTCGTTCTTGTCATTTGCATCGGTGTCGGTGATGAAGTCATTGTCTTCAGTGTTGAAGATGGACTTGGCGACGTATGCTGTAGCCAGACTCGCAATGCTAGAATCAGACTCCTCCTCAGACTCCACCTCTGCCTCCTCAGAAGCAGACTCCTCCTCTGAATCCATTTCCTTGCCAACAAACGCACGTGCCTTGCCAGATGAGCTATTCTTGTGTGATGAAGACTTTGAGGAAGACTTGGAAGAAGACTTTGAGTATTTCTTCTTCTTCTTGTCGTCAGAATCATATTCCTTGCTCTTCTTCTTCCTTCTGTTCTCATTGTCCCACTGTGGACACTCAGAGATGAAGTGTTCAGTTTTCTTCTTGTAGTCATGAGCAGAAGCTTCATCATTCCTTGAGCTTGATCGTGAAGATTTTCTGAAGCCTTTTTTCTTGGTGAATTTTTGGAACTTCTTCACTAGCATTGCAAGTTCTCTTCCAATGTCTTCAGGATCATCAGAACTGCTGTCAGATTCTTCTTCAAATGAGGAAACATCTTTTGTCTTCAAGGCACAAGTTCGCCCATAGTTTGGACCGTAGATATCTCTTTTCTCAGAAAGCTGAAACTCATGTGTGTTGAGCCTCTCAAGTATGTCAGATGGATCGAGTGTCTTGAAATCAGGATGTTCTTGAATCATCAGGGCTAGGATGTCAAACGAACTATCAAGTGATCTCAGCAGCGTCTTGACGATTTCATGTTTGGTGATCTCAGTGGCGCCGAGGGCTTGAAGCTCATTTGTGATGTCAGTGAGTCGGTCAAATGTGTGCTGGACATTCTCATTGTCATTTCGCTTGAAGCGGTTGAAGAGGTTGCGAAGAACACTGATTCTTTGATCTCTCTGGGTTGAGACGCCTTCATTGACCTTGGAGAGCCAGTCCCAGACCAGCTTTCATGTCTTCAAGGCACTCACACGGCCATACTGTCCTTTTGTCAGATGACCACAGATGATATTTTTGGCAGTAGAGTCCAGTTGAGTGAACTTCTTGACATCAGCAGCAGTGACACCTTCTCCAGCCTTGGGAACGCCATTCTCGACGACATACCATAGGTCGACGTCAATGGCTTCAAGATGCATGCGCATCTTATTCTTCCAGTAGGGATATTCAGTTCCATCGAAGACGGGGCACGCGGCGGAGACTTTGATTATCCCTGCAGTCGACATAGCTAAAACTCCAGGTGGTTAAACCGAATCACACAGAACAAGGGAGCACCTTTCTCTGATACCAATTGAAAGTGCGTTATATCGACTAGAGGGGGGGGGGGTGAATAGGCGATTTTTATGAAAGTCTTCAACACGTGGGAGTTATGAAGACAAACAGCGAAGATTATGCCTATTACTATGCAGCGGAAGTTAGATTACACTAGGCCAGCCATGGTCAAGTATTCAATAGAGTGAAAGCACAACGACAAACAGCTGCAGTGTAATAAGGATCAGGTAGGAAGAAGTTATGAAGCCAAACAGATCATACATTCATGTTGTGAAGACAAAAGATAAAGCAAGCATGCAATGTCTTCACAATGAGTAACAGTAAGAAAAGGAAGTGAAGATGAAACCAGTGACTCGTTGAAGACAGTGATATGTTGGACCAGTTCCAGTTGCTGTGACAACTGTACGTCTGGTTGGAGCGGCTAGGTATTTAAACCTTAGGACACATAGTCCCGGACACCCAGTCCTGAACACACAGTTCAGGACACCAAGTCCTCACCGTATTCTCCTTGAGCTAAGGTCACTTAGTCCTCGCCCAATCACTCTGGTAAGTCTTCAAGGTAGACTTCCAAACCTTCACAAACTTCGTTCACTGGCAATCCACAATGTCTCTTGGATGTTCTGAACGCGACGCCTAACCGTCTGGAGGATTCACAGTCCTCAAGTGTAATAAGTCTTCAGATCACACAGACAAGAAGACTTAAGTGATGCCCAATTTACTCTGGCTCTGGGTGGTTAGGGCTTTTCTCCTCGCTAGGAATTTTCTCTCAAAGGCTTCGAGGTAGGTTTCTCTCAAACGACAAAAGCCGTGCACTGAAATCTGAGCAGCCCCACCATTTATGGTTGTGGGGGTGGGCTATTTATAGCCACTTGGCAACCCGACCTGATTTGTCCGAAATGACCCTGGGTCACTAAGGAACTGACACGTGTCTCAACGGTCAGATTTCAAACTCTCATGGCAACTTTACTTGGGCTACAAGCAAAGCTGACTTGTCCGGCTCTGGACAAGATTCGCTCTCATTGTCTTCACTCGAAGACATAGGTTTTTGTTTTAGGCATCACTTCAGTCATTCTGACTGGTTCTCCTGGACCCCACTTAACAGTACGGTGGTTCCTATGACTCAACACAAAAGAAAAAGAACTACGAAAGATCTAAGTCTTCGAGCTCCATAGGCTTCATAACGTGTCTTCTTTTGTCATAGTCTTCAATGTGAATATCTTCATATACCACCTTTGTCTTCAATGTCTTCATACATTTTTAGGGGTCATCTCTGGTAGTAAAACCAAATCAATGAGGGACTTCTACCTGTGTTATCCTGCAATTCTCACAAACACATTAGTCCCTCAACTAGGTTTGTCGTCAATACTCCAAAACCAACTAGGGGTGGCACTAGATGCACTTACAAGCACACACTAGGAGAGGCCAACCATCGTATCATCCTATGGAGAAAGGATTGCATCATCTTTCGAAGGCCACCGACACCGCGTCATCCGACTCCTCGTCGCAGTCCGCCACCGAGTCAGCAGACTCCCGCTCCTCCAAGTCCACCAACGCGTCAGGCCACTCCTCCTCCAAGTCCAGCACAGCTTCAGGCCACTCCTTCTCCTCCAAGTCCAGCAAAGCGTCAGGCCACTCCTCCTCCAAGTCCGGCACAGCTTCAAGCCACTCCTCCTCCAAGTCCGGCACAGCTTCAGGCCACTCCTCCTCCTCCAACTCAGCCACGTCAGCCGTCTTCGCCGCCTCAGCAATCACGGAAGAGAGCTGCCTCAGCTATGGTGCGTAGCGGTACAAGTCGAGGTAGTACTGGAGGTACAGGCGGAGGCAAGCGATTTCAATATGGTCCAAGCCTCGCGCCTCTTCCGCAGAGGCCTTACGACAAGTCCGAGGAGGAAAACGTAGCCATATCGAAGGCCGAGGTGGAAGCCCATTTTGCACCAAAACCGCCACCGCCGCCAAAGGAGAAAGTGCCTGTGGAAAAGATTGACCACTTCATTCGTATGGCTAGAGCACCAGCTCCCAAGCCTGTTGACACACACTATGAGCGCCACATCAAGAAGTTAAATCGAGCACGTCTACAGAAAGAGGCGAGCTCGAGCTCGAGCAAATCAGCTGGCAAAAGGAGCAGTAAAACCGTTCCCCAGCTGGGAGAACAGGCGGCGCAATCAATCCCCCCGCTTGTTGTGCCAACAACACATGAGAGTAGGCGCGCCCAATATTATTGTGGGCAAACCGTTAACGTTCCCGGGGTGGGCGATGTGGTAATAACCGAGGAGCATATTGCGCAGGCTGAATCGATCGGGATCACTATTGGACAACTCCTTGATATCGAGCCCATGTCTCCGACTAGAGAGGAGGAAATAAAACGGAAATATGCCCGGGGCCAACCTTTGGTCGAGCCAGAGGAGGTCCATAAGCTCCCAACGAGAATGTATGAATTGCATCAATGGTACATGGACATTACCAAGGTTTCCAATCGAGAGTCCCTCATGGTGAATGTCAACAAGGATCATTACTACCATGAGAAAGCTATGACCGTTGAGTATTCAGAACTATTTCAGCTATACAATCAAGACGCACTCGACAAATCTATCGTCAGTTGCTATTGTCTGTAAGTGATTTCTTTCTGCAATTTAAGTCTCAAGCTAGCTGTAGTGATCATTTTGATCAATCATTACCTGTAATTATCCTCATTATATTCTTTTCTGTGGTATTATGCAGGATGAAGATTTATGAAATGAAAAAAGGTGGACGCTATGGCATTGGGTTCGTTGACCCAAATACCATTATTGAATACACATGGAAAATAGATCCATATCACAAAAAAAGTGTAGAGGAAAGCATGCTACAGTTCTTCAAGGAACTCAAATACAATGAAGATATAATACTTCCTTACAACTTTCAGTGAGTCACATTGTCTTGTACTACAAATTCTGTTTTTCCCTACAGGCTAGCTACATGTTTTTGCTTACATATGCCCGCTTAATTAAGACATGCAAACGTGTGTTCATGCATGTTTCACTGGAACTTGTTAATCATTAAAGTTGATGAAGGAACAGTTGAAGTACTAGACTCACTACTTAAGAAAGCAAGTGACTACACCATCGTGAAGGGGATAGTGAATAGGTAATTTCAATCATTATTAACTATATCTCGGCCTATTTAGTTGGTTCGTCATTTCCTGATAACAACTATTTAATAACCCATTTATTCATTTTCTTTGTCGGTGGGCAGGGCTTGGGCAAAGTTCATCAGGGCCACTCCAGGCCCATGGAAACAAAATCTGAAATGGTATCGACCCAAGGTAAGTAATTAAGTAGTACTAGCTAGCTGTCATCTCTTTAATTATCATGCTTAATTAATTATTATCTGATCAAATTCCATTCTCGTAAAGGCCCTGAAGCAGGCGCCGGGGAATGATCTATGTGCATACTACGTTTGCGAGAACATTCGCATGATGGCGTCCGAAAGAAGCAAATCTCAAAGACAGGAGTGGGTACGATATCGATTGTCAGAATACTATATATATATTATGATCGGTTCTACTAGAAATTCTATTTATATATATGCATAACGTGTACAATATGTAGTATCATAAAATACCAGCAAACGAAAAATAATTAAATGAAAAACACAAAATTAAATGAAAAAGAAATCATAAACCCAAAACCCCCAACTTTTTAATACCGGTTGGTGACACCAACTGATACTAAAGGGCTCCCTGCCCCCGAAGCTGACTCGTGCCACGTGGTTGCCCTTTAGCACCGGTTCGTGCTGAACCGGTACTAAAGGGGGGGGGGGGGTAGTGCCTACACTTTAGCACCGGTTGCCAAACCGGCACTAAAGGGCCTTACGAACCGGTGCTATTGCCCGGTTCTGCACTAGTGACTGAATCTTCTTGTCATGTGCAACAACCAAGTGTGGTATATGCTAATGATATGGCTGTGTGGAATCTGGAATTTGCACAACAATGTAGGGATGGAAAGAACATCCCGCCAACGGTCTCAAAAAATTCCTATGTCTTAGCTACTTGAGTCCCTTGAAGCTTATTCGACAACACAACCCAGTAGAAATAATCAATGAAGGAGCGCCAATACAAACCGAGCTCCCTCCATTGCCGCGGCCTCCTGCAGCTCAAACAGACATTGCGGGGTCTTGGCCTCGGACATGCAGTCAAACTGTTGACACACCAAAAGTCTCCGGTATTGATCACCCCACAGAGAGTGGCCAGCCTGCTCGAACGCTACAGACATCTGCCCAATGAGAGGAACAATGATGCCAAGTTTAGATCGCTTAGGCTGACCAACCACAGAAGGAAACACAGCTGGATGTGCACAAAGGAGTATAAGTGGCAGGCCAGAATAAGGTAACCAAGTAGATTGGGAATCACAATATTAGACACCTCTCGAGACTGCTTCAATGGACTCTTGGTGTGAGCGAAGGACTTGGAGGTCACGAGCAACGCGGTGACCACTCTCTAGGGAGGTCACCTCTTGTACTTTGAGGTCTTCCAACGATGTTTGAACGACCGCCAACTGACCTCGGGTATCATCGACCTGCAGCCGGAGGCCATCCCCAGTTGCTTTCCCTTCCCGCAGTTGGGCACGGAGTTCCTCAGTCATTCCTTGGTTCTTCTCCAATGTCCCACCTTCCACATGGATCTGCTCCTCGCAGGACCGCAGGTCCACAAGCTTCGCAGCAGCAGCGTCATGGGTGCGGCTTGTCTCCTTCTAGAAAGCACCGAGAAGATCCTTCATCTCCAGCAAGCGATCTACCGCTGTCAACAAGAAAGCAGGTTCAACACAGATAACACTCATAGTCCAACCAGCCCAAAAGGAGAATACAACAGGACTTGCGAACGATGTCTGCTAAGGACCTTTCAAGTTGGGAAACACGGCTCTGCTTCGTCCCCACAACTTGGTAAAGTTCGCTAACCCGCATAGCAAGATCTGATCTTTGGGAAAGCAAATCCTAAAGACATAGCAATAAAAATCCAGCATCAAGCACATTATGACAAAATTGACTTAAGACCAATGTTTTAAATAGCGGGCTATGGCATTTAGCGGCGACCCTTAAAAACAGCTATAGTTGGGCTATAGCGGGCTATAGCGGGGCTATAGCGGCAAATTGTACATGAAATCATTTAGCGGCAACACCCTCAAACAGCTATAGCGGGGCTATAGCCGGCTATTTAAAACTATGCTTAAGACTCGGGGGCTACTACATGGGATGCATTGCGCTAACATTAGTTCCGGCAACCGTCGATTGTCTGACCACCCCCAGGGCGTCCTTCCGGGCCTGGGCCATATTGCCGCTCCTAACAAGAGAGGCCCGCAGACGACCCAGCGCAGGAGGAGCTATGAGTCAGCCATCAAGCAACGGCGAGGAGGCCAGAGGGGCGTAGCACCACTCACCACGTCAGCCTCCAGGGCAGGTCTGCGTGGCAATGCCGCGACCTCCGCTGAGCCTCGGCTCCTGTCAAGGGGTCGACCGTAGAAGAGCTCGGTCCAGCCGGGCTCCAGAGCTCACATCTTCACGGGGCCACTTCCCTATAGGAAATGCGATCGCCGAAGACAGAGGCGGGTGCTGCAAGTTTTCTTTAGGACATGTGTCGAGCTAAGAAAAACAGAAAGATGGGAATCTCGCAAAAAAGAACCCGCAAAGGGCTGCAGATGACAAATACCTGAGCAGCCCATTCTTAGCCTTGACCTTCAAAATCTGGCGAGGAATCCCCGGGTAACCGCGGCCCACATCTGGGCTGGCTCCTTTAGAGGGCTGGAATGCGAGCGGCCTCAGCTCTCGGGGACTCCTGAGCAACAAGCGAGGGCTCCGGTGGGCGACACCCGCTTGTACACACGACTGACGTGCCAAGTCGTCCCATGGATGGGTTTGGGGGGCCTCCGTCAGCATTTTGATGACCTTTCCCACAGTAGGGATGGCTGGCGGTGTATTTATATGACACTAGTAAGAGCACACGTGCAACACACGTCTCCACCAATACTCATAATTTTTTTTGTGAGTGACCATAAAAATATCAATGCACAACAATATACATTTTTAAAGCACATCACCAGTAAAGAGACATAAATGATGTACATGTTCGAAAACATAACATAGGATGAACATGGGTCTAATTAGTAATCATGCACACAAGGCATTTCGCAGCTGACGTAGACATTCAATCAAACACAAGATACCTTACAAATTTATTTTCAAATTTTGTGGTAAAAGAACCAAGAGCTCCACTGAAGTGTTGCAATACAACCGGAGAAAAGTCAGATATATCTTTTGTGTAATATATGATTAAGAAATTCTCGCACAAAATATGATGTTTTCTTTAAGATTGGTCTCTTTAAAATTTGGTAAGTATATCAAATACTGGCATAAATGGAATACAGATGATCGCATCGTCTCCAAAGAAAAGGAGGGGTGTGTCTCAATCTATTCTGAAAACATAGTCATGGATAATGTATAGACAAAACATGTGCCCGTCCGGTGAGCACATCATTCATCGTATTCAACTCCATACTCTTACAACAAATCTAGAAGGATGGAAACGATATACCAACTCACACACAAAATAAGCTTATCGTTTACTTCATCTGCCTGTTCTTGGTTTGTCGTGTGTCTCTTTGTCTTGATTGTCGAGAGCTCCACGGCCATCTCCTTATCAGCAGCTGGCTGCACCGAGACTTCTTGTTTGCCAGGCCAGGGTGCTGTAGGAATGGACATTGTACGGGCAATTGATCTTGTTGCTGAACTGAACCATGGGAGTGATATCAACATGTGTACCAATACCTAGTAATCATGCACGTCTCTCTACAAACATAAAAAAACTAATAACACTTGAAGAGTACAAAAAATAAAAAACACATTATTCATAGTGCAGTTCATCCAAAAATATTCTTGAACTAGATGTTTCCGGAAATTTCTTCAAGAAAATTGAAAATAAATTATGAAATGGTGTATCAAGTAAAATGAATAAAATATAGTGAATTACCTATATGCAGGAATCATTCAAGAAGTTCATTCCACCTACCAGCAATAAATTGTATCAGGACAGTGATATAGTTTCTCTTTGGTTTGTGTATATTTCTTTTTGAACAGTACAAAAATTTGAACCATAATTTTATAGGAGAGAACACAAGTTACAAGAGCACCCCAAAGGGGACGACATCCACGCTCCACCACCAACACATATTACAATGGACTACTATGATAATCCAGCCATCCTCTTCCCTCCCGCAATAGGTCAGAAAGAATGAGAACACAGAGGTGAGCATTATTGAATGCCCTAGCACTGCGTTGCTTCCAAAGGCTCTAGCACACATGCATCACAAGATAATCAAAACCACATCATTACTTTGCGAATGAACTGGTGAGACCACCCCACCAATCCTGAAGATTAGCAGTGACGGAAGGAGCAGGGACAACATCAAGAATCAAGATGAGTTGATCGAAGATAGCGATGACATACCTGTCGAGCATATACGCACTGAAGCATGATGCGATCGACAATGTCCTCATCCTACTTAGAGAAAAAGGCAAAATATGGTCCTGCAGCCCTCTTCTGACCTCACGATCAGATGTCCATACTCGATGACGCGAAGCCAAGCAAATGAAAATCTTGTAGTTCCATGGCACCCATCTATTCCAAAGTGCCTTAGCACCAGGAAAGCAAACAGCTCCTTCAGACAGAAGAATGTACTGGTTAGTGTATATAACACTTCACAAATTCTGCACCCTGACCTTCCAGCACAGCTGACGCAAACTTGATGAATTCAGAACTCAACAATGAACTCTGCCGGTATATTTAGCACAACAAATTCAACCCATATTTTGGCTGGTCTTTGTCTGCTCACCGAGAAATTCCACATGAATACCCTCATCCTAAAAAATACTGTGTCTAATGCAGGCACCACCTGAATGCTTACTGGTTGGAGCACTTCAATCATTCACATCATTCTTCAGCCACACGATCACCTGTTCACAACCCAGGTATATCAAATGAGGCCACCCTTACTCATATAATCAAGCTATGCATCTCTACATTTGGGTTGTAAAATTCCAGGACGAAACTGAACACAAAGTGCTCTTAGATGCTTAGAAAACATGTATAGCGATGTGATTACATTCTCACACATCCTCTTTGTAAAATTTCATCCTCACAATCAGAAAGAAACCATGCTCGAGACCTGCAGAAAACATTACATCATTGGTACTCGAAAAATAAATAATTTATGTTAGTTTTGCCCTTGAGAAAATAATGGTCAATTTGGTTTAGAGAAACATGTTATAAAGGCAAAAAATATTAATTAGGAAAGTTTTAGCTTGCAGACTCTCCCGTTCATCATAAATAATGTAGTAATTTAGATAACAATGTTGGATGGAGCAAGAGTATGGATGTTAGATAACAATGTTGGATGGAGCAAGAGTATGGATGTTGTAGTCATCCTTGGAATTATTGGACCTTGGACAGGCGTGTAGTAGCATTTCAAGAGCATATGTACTCTATCTACAGTTTATATGAAGGACAAAAATATCTAGTGTCTTACCAATGTTGATTCCTTCCTGCCCATGGTTTCAGTAGCTTGTTTAGAAGGTATATTATGTTTATACAGTATTATACGAGTAAATACATTGGTAATACAGGAAACTGGATCTCCTGAGTTCAGGTGCTACCTCCGAAAGCAAGAACTTGACAGCCATTCTGAGGATAGTCCATGAGAGGTTCCCAATATGTTAGGTCCGTTTATCGGTATAGGAATATCACGACGGTGTTGTGTTGTTAGTTTGCTGACACACAATGGGACACAAAAGAAAACTACCGTTTATCGGTATAGGAATCTTGTGATAAAATAGCTTGACATGTATTTTCATCAAGCTATAAGAGCAAACATTATGGATGATGGTGAACAGAACCATGAACTATAGAATTAGCACATGACTAATTTTCATTTTGCCCAAGGAAAAGAAAAATATATCCAAACATGACTCTAGCTAGTAGATTTTAACAATCATGTGAAAAAATGAAGGCCTCTGCGGTTTAATCACAATAATTAATTTATTATTAGCATGATATTATGAAACCATTCACTAACCTTTAGAAGGACAGAGAAGGTAGATAAACTACATCAGTATGTTGGTGTGCCTTTCAAGCAGCATCAATTCTACAAAAGATAATGGTAGCAATATGCCACCATACTAATCTCCCCGTCGAAAATAAGAACTGCATTCCTGTTCAATCAAACAAGGGGACACACAGAAGTCAATAGAAACACAGTATAAGCCCAATGACTGCTCCTAGCAGTCCACATTCTACTGATGTTGCAATCGGGAACTCTGCCTTATCTGACAAAAAAAAACCACTCAACATCTGTTAATCATATGAATCAATAAGCTCGCAGCTAGGACAGAAAGGCCAACGACCAACCTAGCTGAAAAATATTGTATATGGTACATGGTACACCCACCTAGATAATAGTTTAAATAATTACAACTTAAATCAGGTAACTATGGGAAGTGTAGGAAGATAGGTTATTGTTTCGATAGTGGGCAAAAAGCTAACAAATCATGATTTAGTTAATCAGGAAAACATGCTAAGTCTGAGATACACATCCTCTCACACTCTGTCGCCTTTTCCCAAATATGTGTTCTAAACTTCTAATACCGCATTATCCTTTCCATCGAACGAATTCAAAACAATAGTGGTGTATGAGGATTCTAACAATGGATTGGATGAATTGTAAGAAATAAAAGGGGTTGTTGGCTCCATTTTCTCGCGCCCATGGGGAAGCAGAGGAGGAGCGCCGGGCGGTGGCAGCGTTCCATGCTCGCATATCTGTTATAAAATTACGGGATTGGGCCAGCAGAGGAGGAGCGGCAAAGTTTTGTGGCAGAGATAAAATTACGGGATGAGGTAATGATAATCCCACTATCTGAGGATGAACGGGTGCGCGGGGCGGGGTAGTCTGCTTTGGCAGAACATTCAATCTGGATTGTTTATTTGCGTGGCATACTTTTGATGTAATATTGACTGTTAGATGTGAGTTAGTTAGACTAATCGAACGTCTCTGGTAATTCTGTGTACAGTTTGTGGTATGTCTTTAGTGCAATTCTTGTTTGCTCTTCTAATAGTACTGGAGATATAGAGTATGTGATTAAATTTGAAATGGATTTAAATTTTTTTATGACATAGGATGCTTAGAAACTAAAGACGACCTCGAGGCAAACACCGCATATTAAATTAACCTGTAAATTTTTTCCAAGAATTTCTTGCGTATGACCTATATATACAGTCAAGGGCTTATACTCCCTCGGATCCAAAATAAGTGTCGCAACTTTGAATAAGGTTGAACTAACCTCAATTCAAAGTTGCGACATTTTTTTTTGGATTGGAGGGAGTACTTTATTGTACATATAGTTCAAATGTGATTCATGTCCATTAAATATCTGCCTCGCTGGTGGACCGCAAGCCTTGTGACCCATGAAATGTTGTCCGGCAGCACCTTCCGGTGGCCCTCCCCATCATATCTCCTTTTCTCCTCTGTCTGCAGAATGGTCAGTTTAGTGTTGCGGCGATGCTATGAGATTCCGATGGTCGTGGCGGAGGCCAGCAAGGAACACGTCTCAGTACACCAGCCAACAACAAGATTTTAGCTGGAGGAAATAGCATTTCCCAAGACGGTATTAAAAACAGCGAGCAACATACAATAAAACCAAGCCAAAAAGTAGCCAACCAAGTATAGAGTTTACACACAGCCGCAGACCAGCCATGACACACAAATATATAGAGTTGACAGACAAAGACACCGACACACAAGAGAAAAATTCCAGTTGCAGGGTGCTTGCGAGCCCGGAGTGCCGAAGCAAGAATTGTCATGTGATTCCACGCGCCCTGTCCAAAGCCCAGCAACCGTTGAACTGCCTACATATTCAAGGATACATACACCCTATCATTCCATATCACATGGGGCTATGCTTTTTTGGCTTCGATTACTGCTACTTAACTAGGACCCAAGGTTGCAATCTGCTTCTCCAACTACATCAAAACAAGAGTAGATTAATGATTATGACAGGTCTACAAAGTACAGTGGTGCTTAATTTATGTCGGTATATTTTTCCAGTACTTGGCAAAGGTTAAGTTAAGCTGGGAAACACAACTGGTTTTTTGGAGTTAGCCTAAGCATCTAACGAACCATCGTGACAATATTAAGACAGAAACATTCAACGCCAAATGGGACTTTCAAAGACCTCGTACTAAGTGCTCCAGAAACCAAACAATTTCAATAGTAACAAGAATAAGATCAACGTTATTACTTTTTTTATCTTAAACAATATATGCCCAGTCTACATATTGTTGATACTTTTGAGAAGTTGGAAGTCAAAAGCCAACACAGGCACATAAGATGCTACCTGCATAATGGTCTGTAGCCTGTCGCGCACATCGTAGAACTCATTCCTAAGAAGATTCAATCCCATGAGGCACCTGAAATAATGCAAACACACCACACTGTCACATTCTGAAGTAGTTAAGCAAACTGAACCGGAATGCTTCGGAAATTGTAACTGAATGTTTGAGAAAGAACTCTAGCCATCTCAAAATTTAATTGTGGTATAAACAAATGTCTAGAATTAACAAGTTACAAGAGAATAATCATACAGATAAATAAGTGAGTTATATCAATCAGCTGATTGGAGATGAAGTGAATAAGCAGGTTAGTGCTTATGAATATTAGATTAATATGAGCCAAAAATATTGTCATTAAAGACAAAATAAGTTGGCAGGTTTCACACAGGGGATTTGATAAGCACAGAGAGTAGAGAGTAATTACTGTGGTACATATATAATAAGGTAACAAGAACTGACCTTTCTTTGCTTTTTCCCTCATAGAACTGCTGGAAGTGCACGCATGCAAGGTTAACTTTCCTAGCACCAACGCTGATACATGCCAAAAAGAGCACGATCAAGAAACTAGAAATTTCCCAAACTTAACAAACACTGTGGAATGTTGAACATAAGCATAATTGCGGTGTCATAATAATATTATGGAGGAGCTATTTGTCAAGTGTTTGATCACCCAAAACAGAAAATAGTGTTGGTCTTATGTGCTATAGCAGTTAGTAGTGCTAGAGATATTTATAAAACTTTAAAGTTTCCCTAACCAAACATCATTAATATACATCGGCATTTCCACTGCACGAAACATAACTAAACTCGTCTTTTGAATTATGGCTGAACGACAACACCAACCGCATGAGGCACACGCCCACAACATATACACACCCACGCCGACACATCCAAATAGAGACAACATCAATGTATGTAGCGGAGAAACTGGAAAATAGCCATTTGCGTTACATAGAGGAGATCATTAATACTATAAATATTTTCATAACGGCAACTTTTATTGGTGACCTAAAATAATGCCATTGTTGAATATCACATTCAATAGTACGAGAAATTTCCACAAGACGGCAAAGTTTTCCTAGACGAGTTTTAGCGTTGCCATTGGCAGGAATGCTGACAATTCCGTTATATGAAATACGAAACACAACTAAACTTTGCTCTTCTATTTATTTCTATATGACAACCGCAAACGACACATCACTAACACATCTGAATAGAAACGTGGACAAACGAGAATACCCACCATCGCCATAATGCTGAATAGCATATCACTAGCTCAACTAAAGTTGGCTCTTCTAATTATGGCTAAACGACAAAACAAATGGCACGAGCCGCATGCCCACGATGTATCCACCAACCCCGACACATCTAAATAGAGACAACATCAATGTAGCGGAGAAACTGGAAAAACAGCCATTGGCGTTATGTAGAATAGGAGATCATTAATACTAGAAATATTTTCAGAATGGCAACTTTTATTGCTGGCCTAGAATACTGCCAATGCTGAAATTCACATTCAACAGTACTCGAATTTTTGCAAGACGACAAAGTTTTCCTTGACGCGTTTTAGTGTTGCCATTGGAAGGAATCAATGCAGACAATTCTATTATATGGAAGACTACTAAACTCAGCTTTTCTTCTTATGTATATACGACAACCGCAAACGACACTGCGCCGACACATCCGAATAGAAACATGGACAGACCGGGAAATCGCCATTGGTGTTATGCTGAATAGCATACCGCTAATTCCAGGAAGGCTCGCAAGACAACAAAGTTCTAATTTCTGATCGAGCCATAATAACATTGCGGTTGGATGAATGCCGGTGCTTCCGTGAGGCACACGAAATACAACTAAGCTCGGCACTTGTACTCAGGGTTACAGAATAGCGCAAACAACACCAACGGGGGGTATGCCCACCATTTCAATGGCAAACCATTTCAATGGCACGATCGACATCGATGCAGTGTGGGAAACAGATAATCACCTGCCGCTGCACTCCTTGAGCTGGTGCACTAGTTCGCCCACCATTTCGAAGTCGACGACGGGCAGGTTCCTGGGAGGGAATCACAAATTAAGCAGAGGATACGAAATCAATACCCAGGACGATGGGGCTAAGGAAAGCGGAGGGCTTGGTGCGGTGGTACGGCACGGACAGAAGGCTGGTGATGTCATTGAGCATCATGTCGGCCTCGTGGAGGAACATGTTGATGACCTCGGGGACGAAGCCCTCGTCCTGCGGCGGCTGAAGCTCTTGGTAGTACTCGTCTAGAATTCCCTGGATCCATCCATCAATACGGCGATCCGGGGGACAGAGCGAACACGGACGAATTCCGGCCCAGAATTGAGTTGAGGGGAAGGACGACTCACCATGGCGTACATGTAGCTGACGCGCGTGTTAAGCTGGCTCCTTAGCTCGGCGGCCGACATGGCGAAGGGAGGACAGAGCAAACACAGAGATGGAATTCGATGCTGCTGGCGGAGTGGACGAGGATAGAGGAGTGCAGGCAGGTCACGGAGGCTCTCTCACACGGAGCCTTTTGGCAGGGAGTGCTCGTTAAACTCTACTGGGCTGGCCGCCATCAATGAAGAGCTTGAAGAGGAATGCAGGCAGGTCACGGTGGCTCTCTCAAGGAGCCTTTTGGCAGTGAGTGCTCTATTGGCTGGCCGTCATCAATGAAGAGCTTCAAGTTGAATATGGCGTATGTGCGAGCATGCATGCAACTAGTACATTTTGGTGGATTGATGGATGGATGCCGGACCAGCTAGTCACTGCGGCACCCAGGAGGCAAGAAGATGTCTTTGGCCACTCGTTCGGCCCTTAGCCAAGGCCCCACAGGTCACTGACGGAAGGAAGGCAGGAAAGGGTCACTTTTCCAATTGCATAGCCCATCACTAAATAGTGCACATATGTTTATTGCTAATGAATATTTTTGGCATATTATATTGTTGGAGCAGAAACTCTTGCCCTAGCTCACCGCACCTCCCTCTCTGGTCACCTGACTCTCTCCTGGCTCGTACCGAAGAAGAACAAAGGAAGAAGGAGGGCACACGGTGGAATTTTTTCCGGCCTGAACGCCCGCCGCCCGAACGGCTTTTCTCCTCAAGCAACAAATTTGAGCCACACCTATAACACACGTGAGGGGTGAGGGTTTATACGTGCGCGCACCAACGCTCCATGACACGCACCAGACACCACCCCACTCACCCTCTCGCCACGCCCCGTGCTCCGCGGTTCACGCGCCCGCTGTGCACACACGCACACGGATGCGACCGGGTCCAGCGCCCAGCGCGATCACACACCTACATATCTCGCCAACTAACACCCCCCCCCCCCACACACACACACACACGCGTGGCTACGGACCCGATGCGGCCTGGACCACGCCCGACACGTCTGGCGCACGCACGCATGCGCACCCGACGCGCCCTGGCCATAGACGCGGCTTATTTGGCTATCATTCAACCCCTAAGCCACGGCCTGGAGCAGTGCCGGCTCGAGCTTGTCGCCGGCCTCCGCGATGAGGGCTTGCTACGCCGCCGCCAGCTTCCGAAGCCTCGTGCACTCATGCCGGAAGTTTCCTCGCTAGCCACAACTGTAGCAGCGCCTGTGCCGTCATCGTCAAGGTCGAGTCAGCCTCCGCCCCGCCGTCTGTGCCGCCGTCATCATCAGCTACTTGTCTGCTCGTTTTCCGTCAGCCTGCGCACGCCGCCGCGACCTCTTGTCGAACGTCTTCAGCCGGCCGAGCGCCCCCTCGAACGGCATGGTCTTGACGTTGCAGAATTGCTCATTGTCGGCGACTGCCACGTACAGCCGGTCGGGCACCGAGTCCAACAGCTTATTCACCATCTCGGCATCCTCCAGCATCGTCCCAATTATGCCGCCATGCCACCAATCTTGCCGGCGAATGCGTCCAGCGACTCACCGTCCGCCATACGCAGACGCTCGAACTCACCGTGGAGGGTGGCTAGCCGCACCGCCCGGACCCGATCAACTCCAGCAAAACGGGTCTTCAAAATGGCCCAGACCTCCACCGCCGTCTTCTTCATCGACACCTGCATCAGCAGGTCTTCGGAGAGCGCCCCGAGCAGGTAAGCTCGCGCCGTCTTGTCCTTATTTGCGACGACCGCCGCCACCTCTTCCTCCGCTGAAACCACCGCCTCCCAGAGCCCGGCCGCATCCAGGTTGGCCTCCACCTTGATTGCCCAGGTGGCGACGAAGCTCACCGCCGGGGAGGTATGGGACTCCTTGAAGGTGAGGTTCGTCGGCGCCGATCGGGTCCGCGCGGCGAGGCTGGGGACGCTGCGCGGCGAATTTGACCGGATGAAGATGGCGGAAGGCGAGGAGCTCGACGTGTACGGCGGGAGGCTCGCGGCGATGGCGGCGAGGTACGCCAACCTCGGGGAGACGCTGGGCGACGCGGCGCTCGTCAAGAAGTTGCTGGATACGGTGCCGGAGCGTCTCTTCAGGCATCGAGCAGTCCCACGACGTGACGACGATGGCGTTCGACGAGGCACTCGGGCGGCTGCACGTGTTCGATGAGCAGGTTCGGCGCCGTGGACATGACGGCGGCGAGCGCGGGGGTGAGCAGCTCCTCATGACAGCGGCGCAGTGGGCAGCGCGGGAGCGTCGACACGGCGGTGCTCGGGACGACGACGACGACAAGAGCGTGGCGTCGAGCAGCAGCGGGAACCGGCGCGGGTGCTGCTACAAGTGCGGTGAGCGGGGCCACTTCAAGCGGGAATGCCCTAAGCTGCGGAGGGCGCCGGCGGCCGAGCAGGCAATGTTGGCGGACGTCGGCGTCGAGGATGGCGGACTTCTCTAGGCCACGGCTTAAGGGGTGAATGTTAGACAAATAAGCCGTACATGCATACGTGAGCTAGGTAGACGTGAGATGCATGCATGTATTAGCTGCGTGTAGTGTGTGTTGTTCTGTTGACGGGAATCGGGGGAGCGTTGGAGTCGGTCCTGGCGGGCGCGCATGACCTGGGCATGTACGTGCATGTCGCCAAGGGGCGTGGATGGCGCGGGCTGGATCGGGTGCTCAGCGTGATCTGGGACGTGGGTACGTGCCCGGCGAGTCCCAGGGTATAAATACCCCAACATTGTAACAGATGGATCTGGAGTTTGTTGCTCGAGGAAAATATAAACGGCCGTTCATGCGGCCGGCGGCGTACGTGCGCCGGGGCAAACTCTTGCTGTGTTTTTCTCGTTCTTCTTGCTTCTTTCTTCTACTTCTGTGAGAGAGAGAGAGAGAGAGAGAGAGAGAGAGAGCTGAAGGTGAGGAGGAGAGCTGGGGCTAGACACCAACACTCACCATTGAGCACACGGACCGACATCAACAGCGAGCTCCCCGATCCGCCGGCGTACGACACAAGTGACATCGCCGGCGATCACCCAGCTTACGTGGCTCTGAAGCCAAAAGTTGGAGCAGAAACTCTTGCCCTAGCTCATCGCAGCCCCCTCTGGTCACCTGACTCTCTCCTGTCTCATACCAAATAAGAAGAAAGGAAGATGGAGGGCACACAGTGGACTTCTTTCCGGCGCACGAACGCCCGCCGCCCGAACGGATTTTCTCCTCAAGCAACAAACTTGAGCCACACCTATAACACACAGGAGGGGTGAGGGTTTATACGTGTGCGCACCAATGCTCCACGACGCGCACCAGACGCCACCCCACTCTCCCATACACACACGGGCACGATCGGGCCCAACACCCAGCACGATCACACACCCATAGATCTCGCCAACTAACCCACACTTGCGCGTGCACACACACACACACACATGTGGCTATAGACTCGATGCGAACCGAACCACGGCTGACACGTCTGGCGCACGCACGCACGCTCGCCCGATGCGCCCTAGCCATAGCGGCGGCTTATTTGGCTATCAGATACCTTTTACATAAAAACACAAATACACCCCCCGGCTCTGGGGCGACTCTGGGGCGACCAAACCATACCGCCTGAGCCCCCTCTCTCCTTCCCCTCCCATTCACCGCCGCCATCTAAGGACGCCGCCAGATTCTGATTGCATACGTTGCAAAGTAGCATCCCGGTTTCCAGTGCTCTTGTGTAGCTCCGGACCTCCCGCAGGGCATTAGCTCGCTGGCCCATAGCACCCCACTTGCAACAGAGCATGATGAAATGCAGCATTCCAGATGACTTTGGCGAGCAGTTGTGCCTGGCGAGCTTGTAGCAAAACACCGGTGAGATCGCCACACCCGAGCAGGTTGCAACGCAACACCCATGTGACTTCGGCTAATAGCCACGCCAGGCTAGCTTGCAAGCATGACGGTGGCCGCACGCGATGCTGCATCTTTGGCTTGCAGCACCCTGATCCAGCTCCTTTACAACCCTGAAGCACCCAGCGTTCTCAACGAACAGCCATCCCAGATTATGATACGCCACCGACCGGCCTCGAAGCATGAGCACAACAGATGTTGTGACCACCCGTTGAAGCAACGATCATTGTTACATCATCGGCGAGCTCCCTGGTTGCAAAATCGGCCCCGGCTACGAAGCCGACGAACTCCGTGGTTGCAACGTCGGTGAGGCTCTGCAGGTATCACATCGGCGTGCGAGCTCGCCCTTTTAATATTGGCCTCTAGCAATGCTCGATTGAACCAACAATGGTGAATGGACCACTGGCTACAACAGCATACACCGATTGCAGCACCCTGTCGAGGTTCTAAGGTTCTAGCACAGGCGAATGCTGCTGCGAGCAGCGCACCTTGGGCAGGATCCAGAAAATGGTACAGGGGAGCTCTGGTGTACGTGTCAGGGGTAGGAGACGAAAATGAGTGGTGAACACTTCGTCGGTTGGGATAAGGAAGGGGAGGGCACTGCGGTGTGTGGGAGGCGACTTACATCCGTGATGCGATCGGTCGGTTCATGTAAAGGATTTTCATGTAAAAACACACTTTTTGAATGAAGCAGCTTACGTCCGATTGTATTCTCTTCACTAAGAATACCAAGGTTTGTCATTCCTCCACGCAACTTCATATGAGAGTAGAATGGTCGACCACGTTCAATACCCAGAATTCCAGTTTTTTTTAATATCTTCGGTATTTCCAAATTTTACAATTCATGTGGGCGCGTCTGGAACCGTGTACACCTTTGTATTCCTGTATTCACATGATCTTATGTCAATGTAAGGCATTTCTCTTTTGCTGCGGCTGGTGAAATTCGCTAATATTACTATATTAAAAATGACCACAACATATTTAATATGCACCCGTTATTGTCTAACTTTGAAACCTAATAAGTAAGAATATGTTGAGTGGCACAAACTCTCTGTACCTATGTGATGATTATTTATAAATTGACGACATCAATCTGTGATGATTTGACTTCTATGATGATACAATATTTGTTGGTGGTTGGCGGGAGGTAGATAATGGTAGAAGGAAAATGGCATTGTTATCATGGCACAAATCAATTCTTTCGAATGCAAAAGTTGGCATAGGCTTTAGAGAAACTAGATGATGCCCCGCGCGTTGCTGCGGGAATTGGTTGCAATATATTTCAATGAGATTTGATTGTGTGGAATATAAATTTTTAGATTAAGAACACATGAACAAAATAAAAAATAATATGACTTATTATATTTGATAAAATATTTATTGAATATAAGCTGAACAATAGAATGATAATTATTTTCCCATGAATGGTTGCATGTGGTGGTGGGTCTTTATGATGCATGGTTGCATGTTAATGTGGGTCTTATCCCATCCATAATTGTATGATGATGTGGCATGCTTGCATGTTAAGATAAATAGGTTAGTGGAGATTAATCTCTTAGGTATATAGGATTCGAGCATTTAATCAAGCCCTATTAGTAAGCAAGCTTGGTTGACTTTGGACTCTTCCAGAAGCATGTGTGCAAGGATTCTTAGATAGAACTATTATCCTAATGGCAATGTGCTGTTACCATTTTTTGGCAATGCATCCGTAGTGTGGCGTGTAGTAGAACTTGTGACGCATCCATAAGGACTTAGCTCAATCCATAGATCACAAATGGACCCTCTTTTCGACCTATGACACTAAAGGGCGGCCGGGGGGGGGGGGGGGGGGACCAGCTGAACCGAGTCTTGACTTTCTTACATGTCCAGGGGGCATGTGACATCCTTAATTTTGAATGAGTACTTCTGGAACCTTGATGTGGAGAACATTTTGATTTTTTTTAGAGAAAAGTATACTTTTCGTCCCTCAACTCTTCGCTGAGTTTAGTTTTCGTCCCTCAACTCTAAAACCGGACAGATTGCATCCTTAACTTACGAAACCGGACAAAATTCGTCCCTTCTCTTGGCGGACCCGGTTTGGGTGCTGATTAGGTGCGGTTGACCAGTCCACGCCAACGTGGCAAGACGTCCCCACAAAACAGATGGCCTGCTCCCTCACTCTGCATCTCTCTCGCGTTCTCCCCACCCTCCCTCTCTGAAGCGGCGACGACAGGCAAAGACAGCAGGCGGCGGACGCACCGGAGGCTCGCCGGCGGTGGCTGAGGTTAGGGATCCGACGCGGCGGCGCACGTACTGCGGTCCTCTCTCAAATCCCCCTCATTTTCTCTCGGTCCTGCAGCCATCCAACGCGGCGGCGCGCCGTCGGCGGCGGCGGCGATGCACACGCAACCTATGGCTTCCGGTGATGAGGCCAGCATGTTTTGGGGCCCCCCGACCGAGGACGGCCATGCAGATGCATACATGGTAAGCTTGTCCATGTGCATCTTGATTTTTAGCATGCCTGATTTAGGAACAAGGGTTTGAGGATGATAGATGAATATTGAGAATTTTCTGTAATTTGCAGGATGCTGAGTACCTAGATCTTGTGTCTGGGGATGTTCCAATGGAGATTCAAGACATTGAGCATTGTGGAATTGAGGTCGATAGCAAGATAAAATATTTCCATGGGGATGATCCAATTAAAAAGGTTGCATTTGAGGGTGTGGACACAGGAAGAAGATTCATCGCTTGTAAGAATGCAAAACCTTGTAAATTTTGAATTTGGTATGAGCCAGAGTGGCCTGCAACTTTGCAACGAGCTCTACAACAGTTGTGGGGCATGGTTCAGACAAACCAGAAGAAAAAGGAGGAGTCCGAGGCCCTTGTCAACCAGATGATGTTGGAGAAAATGACATTTGCAGCTGCAAATGCTTCTGTCACTCAGGAGAAGAATGAGGTTGTACAGAAGAAGATGCAACTAGAATTAGATGTGGCTGATATGAAGGAGAAGTACCAGAGGAAGATGAAAAGAATGAAAAGAGAGCTTCAGTGCAAGGAGAAGTGGCTACTGATGTCAGTTAGCTGCAATGTAACTGTTGTGGCTGTAGTAATTTGTCTGTTTGCAATGAAGCTGCTATCTTAAAGTAGTTTGCAGTTTGTAATGTAACCGTAATTATGTGTTGAATTTGTATCACTGTATGCTATGGATTTCAGCAGTATTTTGTCTGAATTTCAGCAGTATTTTTGTCTGAATTTTGAACATATATGATCACAGTTTTTGTTGCACAAACATTCATGTATGATCACTGTTTCTGTTGCACAGACATGAACAAACAAACTGGAGATTTAATGATACATACACACTGGAAATTGAAAAACACATTCTGATCCATGCACACTGGAAATGACATTAAGATCCATACATACTGGGCATTATGTTCCACAAATGACATTATGATTCATACATACTGGAAATTCAAACAAACACGTTCTAGAAATAGAAACAAACACATAGTCTAGATAATAAGACAATCAAACGGTTTGCAATGCTAGCAAACACATTCTGGAACTAATCAAGTAGCTTCTTTGGTAGTTTTTTTGGCCTTTTTGAATTGCACTGAGAATTAGCAGCACCAGAGCTCACATTCACTGTCACAGCTGAGCTTGAACTGACATTAACATGCACCCCTTTGACAGAAGCTTTAGATGGCCCTTTCTGTTTCTGCACTCCTTTTCCCTTGTCTACAGTAGACGCCAACATGTTAGAAGCAGACCTCTTTGTCCCTTTTGAAGTCTTGGGTGCACTGCTGCTTTGTTGTGAAGCCATGGGCTGAAATAAAATATGTACAGAAACTAGAAGAGATCACAAGTTAAAAATATGTACAGATAGAAACTGAAGAAAAATAAGTACATACATATAAAGTGAAGAGATTTTTTACTAACCTGCCTCATAGTTTGAGCTGGTTGGCTGCTTTCTTTTATATGACAAGTTGTTTTATTGTGCCCCGTCCCTTTGCACTTCGAACATCTGATCACCGTGCCTATCTTTGGTAACTTTGTTTTGGAAACTTTCTTCTCACCCTTCTCTTTGTTCCTCTGAGTCTTAGGCCTACCAGGCATTTTCACATATCCTGGAGCTACAGGTCTTGGCCTTGGAGATATGGGCCAGCTAGCCATTCCATCGACAGGTTGCAGGCAGTAGGCATATGTTCTCTTGAATGCAGCCACATAGAAGCAACTAGCTATGTAAGGAGACAAATCACTTGTTTTTGTGTGGATTGCTGAAATGGCATGTACACAAGGTAACCCAGCAAGCTGCCAGTACCTACATGTGCAATTCAGTCTATTCAAATCCACAGTAAACCTGTGATTTTTGTTCGGTGTAACTTCAAATATATCTTGACCATTGCATACAGGTTCACATTGGGCAGAATATTCAATCTATTTGTTCAGTTTTTTGTTGATTGTAGGGCAAACTATATCTCCTGTCCATTTAAGGCATTTTGTAATCATTTCCTGGATTCTAACCATCACCTTTTGTCTGGTAGCCTCTAGCATTGAGATGATCGGCAAGAATCTAGCATCTATTATCCATTTGTTGAAACTTTCACAGATGTTATTGTCGACAGAGTCACAGTTAATTAGATCCTAACCTGAACCATGCTCTAGACCAATGCTTGGGATCTAGCCTTGTTATTGCCGTTGCACCTTCAACAGTTTCTCTTGCAAGCTTTGCCCTTGCATAGTTGAACAAACTCACACATGGAGCCTTTGCACAATTCCAGAATAGTTTCTGCCAATCTTTAATTCTATACTCTTTCCTCCAGTTAGCATAAACATGTCTTGCACAATTCCTATGTTCAGCAAGGGGAGCCCAATTCTGGACAGCGTTGATGATGCCCTTTTGTTGGTCTGATATAATGACCCAACCATTACCATCATACACATCAACATCTTTGAAAAGCAAAGAGCAAAACCAATCCCAAGACTCATTGGTCTCTTTCTCAACCACCGCCCAGGCGATGGGGTACATCTGGCTATTGGCATCTCTTCCCAATGCACATAATAGCTCTCCATTAGTTGCACCTTTGAAGAAACACCCACCTAGTCCAATTACTTTTCTGCATCCAGCCTTGAAACCCTCCTTCAGAGCAGACAAACAGATGTAAATCCTTTGAAAGGTTGGAATGCTACTTTTTGGATCTAACTTGACCACTACAGTACTTCCAGGATTGCTCCTTAGTAACTCCAGCTGGTAGTCAAAAATCCTGGTATATTGCTCTTTAATGGCATCATATATTTTCTTGATAGCCATTCTCTTTGCTCTCTTAACCTGGGATGTACTGACATTCACACACATATCTTCCTGGATGTGTTTTCTCAGATGTGCAATCTGCCACATTGGGTTAGAACTCATGACCTTCTCATATTTGGCTGCAATCCTTGTTGAAGTTACCAACTTGTTGTCTTTCCTAGGTGGACAGCAGTGTGCATCGTTGAAACTTGTTATCTGCCAGCTATTTGACTTACTTGTCAGACTAGCAAGGCAATACCATTTGCATGTTTGCCAATCACAAGTGGCCCTACACCTATTATTATCATTCTTCCTAAATCTTATTAGTTTTTCCTGCTTAATGCCATAACTTATAACTGCACGCCTAAACTCTTCCCTTGAACCAAACTTCATCCCTAAAACAAATTGTGGGGTTTCTTCACTTTCCCTGAATCTTTTGAAGCGTCTGTCTTCCCTGGTTTCACCTTCTTCATCATCAGAATCATCAAACTGAGAAGAGTCATCATAGTCAGTGTCATTGTCATCTTTCTCTGAATTGTCATCTTCCACTGTCTTTGATGATCCTACTCTAGGTTGCTCAAAAAATAGATGATCTAGAATCTGTATCTCCCCTTTTCTGATTTTTTTCTTATACTCTGCGTACGTCTTCTTTATCTGTTCTGCTTCTTCATCTTCTTCAGATGCATCTTCCTCATCAGGACAGTAATCACTATCTTCTTTGTCTAAACTAGAGTCAAACATATGTGTATCTGCTACAGCCGCCGATGCTTGAAATTCTGTTTCTTCACTCACAGCTACAGGCATTTGTTCTCCTACAGGAACAATTTCTAGATCCCCACTAGTACTTGCTGCTCTTCTTGGCTTGCACTTCACTGGACTTCTTATAGTAAAAACACCTCTACACCCTTCCTCTAATGCACTTGTCAGCATGTACAAATCCACTTCAAAACTGTTGTCCACCTGCATATGATCCTGATGTGTTACAGTTTGTCCAGAAATCGACTCCACATATATGTCAGCTACCCCTCCCTCACATATGTTGCTTGCCATCCTTTGAACAGCTACATCATCATGCAGTAGTCCAAGTCCATTGTATAGTTCTTTTCTAGGGATAAGCCAGTGCAGCTGCACATTATCTTTGTCAAAACCTTTCCAATGATCTTCCAAATGACCAACAATCTCTGGCCGAGACGACAGATCCAGATTAACTTCAGACAAAGCCACATGACCACCAATGTACTGCAGCAAATCGTTGTTCTTCACAAAGTCCCCTCCATAATGAAACCGAATGGCCAAAACATCTAGAGAATCCATTGTTGGGGAACGTAGCATAAATTCAAAATTTTCCTACGTGTCACCAAGATCTATCTATGGAGTCATCTAGCTACGAGGGAGGAGTGGATCTACATACCCTTGTAGATCGCGCGCGGAAGCGTTCAAGAGAACGGGGTTGATGGAGTCGTACTCGTCGTGATCCAAATCACCGATGATCCTAGCGCCGAACGGACGGCACCTCCGCGTTCAACACACGTACGGAGCAGCGACGTCTCCTCCTTCTTGATCCAGCAAGGGGGGAGGAGAGGTTAATGGAGATCCAGCAGCACAACGGCGTGGTGGTGGAAGTAGCGGGATTCCAACAGGGCTTCGCCAAGCGCTGCGGGAGGAGGAAGATGTGTCGTGGGAGGGAGAGGGAGGCGCCAGGGCTTAGATATGGTTGCTCCTCCTTTTCCCCACTATATATAGGGCCAAGGGAGAGGGGGAGGGCGCAGCCTTGCCCCTTCCTCCAAGGAAGGGTGCGGCCAAGGGGGGGGGGAGGAGTCCATCCTCCCCAAGGCACCTCGGAGGTGCCTTCCCCTTTTAGGACTCTCCCTTTTCCTCTTCTCTTGGTGCATGGGCCTCTTGGGGCTGGTGCCCTTGGCCCATATAGGCCAAGGCACACCCCCTACAGCCCATGTGGCCCCCCGGGGCAGGTGGCCCCACCCGGTGGACCCCCGGGACCCTTCCGGTGGTCCCGGTACAATATCGATGACCCCGAAACTTGTCCCGATGGCCGAAATAGCACTTCCTATATATAATTCTTTACCTCCGGACCATTCCGGAACTCCTCGTGACGTCCGGGATCTCATCCGGGACTCCGAACAACATTCGGGTTACCGCATACTAATATCTCTATAACCCTAGCGTCACCGAACCTTAAGTGTGTAGACCCTACGGGTTCGGGAGACATGCAGACATGACCGAGATGACTCTCCGGTCAATAACCAACAGCGGGATCTGGATACCCATGTTGGCTCCCACATGTTCCACGATGATCTCATCGGATGAACCACGATGTCAAGGACTTAATCAATCCCGTATACAATGCCCTTTGTCTATCGGTACGACACTTGCCCGAGATTCGATCGTCGGTATCCCGATACCTTGTTCAATCTCGTTACCGGCAAGTCTCTTTACTCGTTCCGTAACACATCATCCCGTGATCAACTCCTTGATCACATTGTGCACATTATGATGATGTCCTACCGAGTGGGCCCAGAGATACCTCTCCGTTTACACGGAGTGACAAATCCCAATCTCAATTCGTGCCAACCCAACAGACACTTTCGGAGATACCTGTAGTGTACCTTTATAGCCACCCAGTTACGTTGTGACGTTTGGCACACCCAAAGCACTCCTACGGTATCCGGGAGTTGCACAATCTCATGGTCTAAGGAAATGATACTTGACATTAGAAAAGCTTTAGCATACGAACTACACGATCTTGTGCTATGCTTAGGATTGGGTCTTATCCATCACATCATTCTCCTAATGATGTGATCCCGTTATCAACGACATCCAATGTCCATGGTCAGGAAACCGTAACCATCTATTGATCAACGAGCTAGTCAGCTACAGGCTTACTAGGGACATGGTGTTGTCTATGTATCCACACATGTATCTGAGTTTCCTATCAATACAATTGTAGCATGGATAATAAACGATTATCATGAACAAGGAAATATAATAATAACTAATTTATTATTGCCTCTAGGGCATATTTCCAACAGTCTCCCACTTGCACTAGAGTCAATAATCTAGTTCACATCGCCATGTGATTAACACTCACAGGTCACATCGCCATGTAACCAACATCCAAAGAGTTTACTAGAGTCAATAATCTAGTTCACATCACTATGTGATTAACACTCAATGAGTTCTGGGTTTGATCATGTTGCTTGTGAGAGAGGTTTTAGTCAACGGGTCTGAACCTTTCAGATCCGTGTGTGCTTTACAAATCTCTATGTCATCTCCTAGATGTAGCTACCACGTTCTATTTGGAGCTATTCCAAATAACTGTTCTACTTGGAGCTATTCTAAATTGTTGCTCCATTATACGTATCCGGTATCTCTACTCAGAGCTATCCGGATAGGTGTTAAGCTTGCATCGACGTAACCCTTTACGACGAACTCTTTTACCACCTCCATAATCGAGAAAATTCCTTAGTCCACTAGTTACTAAGGATAACTTTGACCGCTGTCCTGTGATCCATTCTTGGATCACTCTTGTACCCCTTGACTGACTCATGGCAAGGCACATTTCAGGTGCGGTACACAGCATAGCATACTATAGAGCCTATGTCTTAAGCATAGGGGACGACCTTCGTCCTTCCTCTTTCTTATGACGTGGTCGAGCTTTAAGTCTTAACTTCATACCTTACAATTCAGGCAAGAACTCCTTCTTTGACTGGTCCATCTTGAACACCTTCAAGATCATGTCAAGGTATGTGCTCATCTAAAAGTACCATTAAGTGTTTTGATCTATTCTTATAGATCTTGATGCTCAATGTTCAAGTAGCTTAATCCAGGCTTTCCATTGAAAAACACTTTCCAAATAACCCTATATGCTTTCCAGAAATTCTACGTCATTTCTGATCAACAATACGTCAACAACATATATTCATCAGAAATTCTATAGTGCTCCCACTCACCTTTTTGGAAATACAAGTTTCTCATAAACTTTGTATACACCCAAAATCTTTGATCATCATCAAAGCATACATTCCAACTCCGAGATGCTTACTCGAGTCCTTAGAAGGATTTCTGGAGCTTTGCATACATATTAGCATTTTTCAGGATTGACAAAACCTTCCGGTTGTATCACATACAACCTTTCCTCAAGAAAATCGTCGAGGAAACAATGTTTGACATCCTATCTGCAAGATTTCATAAATAATGCAGTAATCGCTAATATAATTCCAACAGACTCTTAGCATCGCTACGAGTGAGAAAGTCTCATCATAGTCAACTCCTTAAACTTATCGGAAAACATCTTAACGACAAGTCCAGCTTTATTAATGGTGACATTTACCATCATTGTCCGCCTTACTTTTAAAATCCATCTGCACTCAACAGCCTTACGGCCATCGAGCTGTTCTACCAAAGTCTACACTTTGTTTCCATACATGGATCCTCTCTCGGATTTTATGGCCTCGAGCCATTTATCGGAATCTGGGCCCACCATCGCTTCTCCATAGCTCATACGTTCATTGTTGTCTAGCAACATGACTTCCAAGACAGGATCACGTACCACTCTGAAGTAGTACGCATCCTTGTTATCCCACGAGGTTTGGTAGTGACTTGATCTGAAGTTTCATGATCACTATCATAAGCTTCCACTTCAATTGGTGTAGGTGCCACAGGAACAACTTCATGTGCCCTGCCACACACTAGTTGAAGAGACGGTTCAATAACCTCATCAAGTCTCCACCATCCTCCCACTCAATTCTTTCGAGAGAAACTTTTCCTCGAGAAAGGACCCGATTCTAGAAACAATCCCTTATTGCTTTCGAATCTGAGACAGGATGTATACCCAACTGTTTTGGGTGTCCTATGAAGATGCATTTATCCGCTTTGGGTTCGAGCTTATCAGCCTGAAACTTTTTCACATAAGCGTCGCAGCCCCAAACTTTTAAGAAATGACAGCTTAGGTTTCTCTAAACCATAGTTCATACGGTGTCATCTCATCGGAATTACGTGGTGCCCCTTTTAAAGTGAATGTGGTTGTCTCTAATGCCTAACCCATAAACTATCATGGTAATTTGATAAGAGACATCATGGTATGCATCATATCTAATAGGGTGCAGTTATGATGTTCGGACACACCATCACACCATGGTGTTCCTGGCTGTATTAGTTGTGAAACAATTTCCGCAATGTCTTAATTCTGTGCCAAACTCGTAATTCAGATATTCATCTCTATGATCATATCATAGATCTTTTTATCCTCTTGTTATGACGATCTTTCAACTTCACCCTGAAATTACTTGAACCTTTCAATAATTCAGACTCATGATTCATCAAGTAAATATACTCAACATCTACTCAAATCATCTGTGAAGTAAGAACATAACGATATTCACTACATGCCTCAGCACTCATTGGACTGCACACATCAAAATGTATTACTTCCAACAAGTTGCTTTCTAGTTCCATTTTACTGAAAAACGAGGCTTTCAGTCATCTTGCCCATGTGGTATGATTTGCATGTCTCAAGTGATTCAAAATCAAGTGAGTCCAAACAGTCCATTTGCATGGAGTTTCTTCATGCATATACACCAATAGACATGGTTCGCATGTCTCAAACTTTTCAAAAACGAGTGAGCCCAAAGATCCATCAACATGGAGCTTCTTCATGCGTTTTATACCGATATGACTTACGTGGCAGTGCCACAAGTAGGTGGTACTATCATTACTATCTTTTGGCATGAACATGTGTATCACTACGATCGAGATTCAATAAACCATTCATTTTAGGTGCAAGACCATTGAAGGTATTATTCAAATAAACAGAGTAACCGTTATTCTCCTTAAATGAATAACCGTATTGCGATAGACATAATCCAATCATGTCTATGCTTAACGCAAACACCAATCTCGATGGTAGAGGGAGCGTGCGATGCTTGATCATATCAACATTGGAAACACTTCCAACACATATCGTCAGCTCACCTTTAGCTAGTCTCCGTTTATTCCGTAGCTTTTATTTCGAGTTACTAACCCTTAGCAACCGAACCGGTATCTAATACCCTGGTGCTACTAGGAGTACTAGTAAAGTACACATCAACACAATGTATATCCAATATACTTCTATCGACCTTGCCAGCCTTCTCATCTACCAAGTATCTAGGGTAATTCTGCTCCAGTGGCTGTTCCCCTTATTACAGAAGCACTCAGTCTCGGGTTTGGGTTCAACCTTGGGTTTCTTCACTAGAGCAGCAGCTGAATTGCCGTTTCATGAAGTATCCCTTTGTTCCCTTGCCCTTCTTGAAACTAGTGGTTTCACCAACCATCAACAATTGATGCTCCTTCTTGATTTCTACTTTCGCGGTGTCAAACATCGCGAATATCTCAAGGATCATCATATATGTCCCTGATATATCATAGTTCATCACGAAGCTCTAGCAGCTTGGTGGTAATGACTTCAGAGAACCATCACTATTTCATCTGGAAGATCAACTCCCACTCGATTCAAGCGATTGTCGTACTCAGACAATCTGAGCACAAGCACAACAATTGAGCTTTTCTCCTTAGTTTGCAGGCTAAGAAAATCGTCGGAGGTCTTATACCTCTTGATGTGGGCACGAGCCTGAAATCCCAATTTCAGTCCTTGGAACATCTCATATGTTCTGCGATGTTTCAAAAACGTCTTTGGTGCCTCAATTCTAAACCATTTAGCATTACGCACTGAACTATCATGTAGTCATCAAAACGTGTATGTCAGATGTTCGCAACATCCACAGACAACGTTCGAGGTTCAGCACACTGAGCGGTGCATTAAGGACATAAGCCTTCTATGAAGCAATGAGGACAATCCTCGGTTTACGGACCTAGTCCGCATAATTGCTACTATCAACTTTCAACTACATTTTCTCTAGGAACATATCTAAACAGTAGAACTGAAGCGCGAGCTACGACATAATTTGCAAAGATCTTTTGACTATGTTCAGGATAATTAAGTTCATCTTATGAACTCCCACTCAGATAGACATCCCTCTAGTCATCTAAGTGATTACATGATCCGAGTCAACTAGGCCGTGTCCGATCATCACGTGAGACGGACTAGTCATCATCGGTGAACATCTTCATGTTGATCGTATCTTCTATACGACTCATGCTCGACCTTTCGGTCTTCTGTGTTCCGAGGCCATGTCTGTGCACATGCTAGGCTCGTCAAGTTAACCCTAAGTGTTTTTCATGTGTAAAACTGTCTTACACCCGTTGTATGTGAACGTAAGGATCTATCACACCCGATCATCACGTGGTGCTTCGAAACGACGAACTTTAGCAATGGTGCACAGTTAGGGGAGAACACTTCTTGAAATTGTTGTAAGGGATCATCTTATTTACTACCGTCGTTCTAAGTAAACAAGATGTATAAACATGATAAACATCACATGCAACCAAATAATAGTGACATGATATGGCCAATATCATATAGCTCCTTTGATCTCCATCTTGGGGCTCCATGATCATCTTGTCACCGGCATGACACCATGATCTCCATCATCATGATCTCTATCATCGTGTCTTCATGAAGTTGTCTCGTCAACTATTACTTCTACTACTATAGCTAACGGTTAGCAATAAAGTAAAGTAATTACATGACGTTTATGTTGACACGCAGGTCATAAATAAATTAAGACAACTCCTATGGCTCCTGCCGGTTGTCATACTCATCGACATGCAAGTCGTGATTCCTATTACAAGAACATGATCAATCTCATACATCACATATATCATTCATCACATCCTTTTGGCCATATCACATCACATAGCATACCCTGCAAAAACAAGTTAGACGTCCTCTAATTGTTGTTTGCATGTTTTACGTGGCTGCTATGGGTTTCTAGCAAGAACGTTTCTTACCTACGCAAAAACCACAACGTGATATGCCAATTGCTATTTACCCTTCATAAGGACCCTTTTCATCGAATCCGATCCGACTAAAGTGGGAGAGACTGGCACCCGCTAGCCACCTCATGCAAATAGTGCATGTCAGTCGGTGGAACCTGTCTCACGTAAGAGTACGTGTAAGGTCGGTCCGGGCCGCTTCATCCCACGATGCCGCCGAATCAAGATAAGACTAGTAACGGCAAGCATATTGAACAAAATCAACGCCCACAACTACTTTGTGTTCTACTCGTGCATAGAAACTACGCATAGACCTAGCTCATGATGCCACTGTCGAGGAACGTAGCATAAATTCAAAATTTTCCTACGTGTCACCAAGATCTATCTATGGAGTCATCTAGCTACGAGGGAGGAGTGGATCTACATACGCTTGTAGATCGCGCGCGGAAGCGTTCAAGAGAACGGGGTTGATGGAGTCGTACTCGTCGTGATCCAAATCACCGATGATCCTAGCGCCGAACGGACGGCACCTCTGCGTTCAACACACGTACGGAGCAGCGACGTCTCCTCCTTCTTGATCCAGCAAGGGGGGAGGAGAGGTTAATGGAGATCCAGCAGCACAACGGCGTGGTGGTGGAAGTAGCGGGATTCCAACAGGGCTTCGCCAAGCGCTGCGGGAGGAGGAAGATGTGTCGTGGGAGGGAGAGGGAGGCGCCAGGGCTTAGGTATGGTTGCTCCTCCTTTTCCCCACTATATATAGGGCCAAGGGAGAGGGGGAGGGTGCAGCCTTTCCCCTTCCTCCAAGGAAGGGTGCGGCCAAGGGGGGGGGAGGAGTCCATCCTCCCCAAGGCACCTCGGAGGTGCCTTCCCCTTTTAGGACTCTCCCTTTTCCTCTTCTCTTGGCGCATGGGCCTCTTGGGGCTGGTGCCCTTGGCCCATATAGGCCAAGGCACACCCCCTACAGCCCATGTGGCCCCCCGGGGCAGGTGGCCCCACCCGGTGGACCCCCGGGACCCTTCCGGTGGTCCCGGTACAATACCGATGACCCCGAAACTTGTCCCGATGGCCGAAATGACACTTCCTATATATAATTCTTTACCTCCGGACCATTCCGTAACTCCTCGTGACGTCCGGGATCTCATCCGGGACTCCGAACAACATTCGGGTTACCGCATACTAATATCTCTATAACCCTAGCGTCACCAAACCTTAAGTGTGTAGACCCTACGGGTTCGGGAGACATGCAGACATGACCGAGATGACTCTCCGGTCAATAACCAACAGCGGGATCTGGATACCCATGTTGGCTCCCACATGTTCCACGATGATCTCATCGGATGAACCACGATGTCAAGGACTTAATCAATCCCGTATACAATTCCCTTTGTCTATCGGTACGACTCTTGCCCGAGATTCGATCGTGGTATCCCGATACCTTGTTCAATCTCGTTACCGGCAAGTCTCTTTACTCGTTCCGTAACACATCATCCCGTGATCAACTCCTTGATCACATTGTGCACATTATGATGATGTCCTACCGAGTGGGCCCAGAGATACCTCTCCGTTTACATGGAGTGACAAATCCCAGTCTCGATTCGTGCCAACCCAACAGACACTTTCGGAGATACCTGTAGTGTACCTTTATAGCCACCCAGTTACGTTGTGACGTTTGGCACACCCAAAGCACTCCTACGGTATCCGGGAGTTGCACAATCTCATGGTCTAAGGAAATGATACTTGACATTAGAAAAGCTTTAGCATACGAACTACACGATCTTGTGCTATGCTTAGGATTGGGTCTTGTCCATCACATCATTCTCCTAATGATGTGATCCCGTTATCAACGACATCCAATGTCCATGGTCAGGAAACCGTAACCATCTATTGATCAACGAGCTAGTCAACTACAGGCTTACTAGGGACATGGTGTTGTCTATGTATCCACACATGTATCTGAGTTTCCTATCAATACAATTCTAGCATGGATAATAAACAATTATCATGAACAAGGAAATATAATAATAACTAATTTATTATTGCCTCTAGGGCATATTTCCAACATCCATTTCATCCTACAGATCGCAGATCGACAAATTAACATCTGCTACAATGTCTCTGATAGCCTAATTGACATTTAATCTACATCAAGGACCACTACTGGAGTTGGGGAAATCATGAACTTACCAGGTCAGTGCGCCCGCCGCTGAGCGCCTCTGTGTGGCTTCTCCGAGCCCGTACGTACAGGGACAAGTTTGGGGAACCGCCGCCGCACCTCCGCGGACCGGCCGCCGCCGGCCGCCGCTCAACCCCCGGCGCCTTTGATGAATCGCAGCACAGCCGCCGCAAGAACTAGGGTTCCAGAGGGAGGGTGGGGAGAGCGCGAGAGAGATGCAGAGTGAGGGAGCAGGCCATCTGTTTTGTGGGGACGTTTTGCCACGTTGGCGTGGACTGGTCAAAACCGCGCCTAGTCAGCATCCAAACCGGGTCCGCCGAGAGAAGGGACGAATTTTGTCCGGTTTCATAATTTAAGGATGCAATCTGTCCGGTTTTAGAGTTGAGGGACGAAAACTAAACTCAGGGAAGAGTTGAGGGACGAAAAATATACTTTTCTCATTTTTTTTATGATGCCTGGTCTTCAGCTTGACTTCATCTCTTAGCAGCCTGAGGCGTTTTGCCACTTCCTGGTCCGCAGCCTCTATAGGTTTGCACTGGCGCAGCACGAGCGACAGTTTCCTCTTGGTGCATCCAGTGCCCACCCCGACAGCATCCGGCCCATATGAAAATTTATATGGAGCTCCGATGTACCACAAAATATGAAGGTATAACAACAGGGAAGATTGTGTTGGGAGCCCTGGTGACCACGAGTGCAAATTTTCTCGGCATATTGTGACGCATGCTCCCTGTCCTTTCGTGGTTTGGAATATGAGAGGTCATTTCATGCACTCATTGTCTGCCCGAATGTAGTGAAACTAATGGATGTTGTAGAATATGAAGTATAGGCTGTGCAAAACACAATACATTGATCGGTGCACCAGACACGTATATATGAGTACAGAGAGGGCCCACAACCTCGACTATACAAAGAAAACATGAGGTGGGCTCAATAAACAATATACACGTACACAATATACTCCCCCCCCCCCCCCCCCCCCCCCGCAGTCGAAGCGGCGCCAGTGACGCAGAGACTGGAACGAAACTCCTCGAAGGTGGAAGTCGGCAGGCCCTTCGTCATCACATCGGCGAACTGTTGTGCAGTCGGAACATGAAGGACCCGAATACGTCCAAGGGCCACTTGCTCGTTCACAAAGTGAATGTCCAGCTCAATGTGCTTAGTCCGGTGATGATGAACGGGGTTGGCGGAGAGGTACACCGCAGAGATGTTGTTGCAGTAGACAAATGTAGCCTGGGAGATATCGTGATGCAGCTCCTGAAGTAACTGTCGTAGCCAGGTGCACTCGGCAACAGCGTTAGCCACAACTCGGTACTCAGCCTCCGCACTGGAGCGCGATACTGTGGGTTGTCGCTTGGACGACCACGAGACGAGTGAAGGAACGAGGTAAACGCAGTAGCCGGAGGTGGACCGACAGGTGTCGGGGAAGCCAGCCCAGTCTGCGTCGGAGTATGCCACCATCTCTAGAGAAGCGGACGCCGTGAGGCTGAGCCCAAGAGTCATCGTGTCGCGAATGTAACGGAGGATCCGCTTCACGAGAGTCCAATGAGTCACGAGGGGCGTGCATGTGGAGACACACCTGCTGAACTGCATACTGTAGATCCGGTCGGGTGAGAGTCAGATACTGAAGAGCACCGACAATGGACCGGTAGAAGGGAGCATCCGACGTTGGTGAGCCCTCAAGAGCAGAAACCTTGGCCTTCGTGTCAACAGGAGTAGCAATAGGATGACAGTTGAGCATGCCAGCACGCTCAAAGAGCTCGTGCGCATACTTCTGCTAATGCAGAAGCCATCCGGTCGCCGAACGATCTCAATGCCAAGGAAATAATGTAGAGCACCCAAGTCCTTGATGGCGAACTCGTCACACAGCCGGAGAGTAATCCGCTGAAGAAGAGTTGCGGAGGAGGCCGTCAGGATGATGTCATCGACGTAGAGGAGCAAATATGCAGTCGTATCACCATGGCGATAGACAAACAGTGAGGCTGTGACGCCCGGATAATTAAGCTACAATAAACCTCTGCTAATGATGCCACGCCATCGCGGTTACTGTTGTTAATCTCACGTTAGTTCAAACCGATTCAAATTCAAATTCAAAATCAGGCAAATAGTAAAAGTTTTCAAATATTAAAACTAAAATGTTCGGTGTGTGCCAAATAAATCCTGTAATAATGGTGGAGAAACCAACATTTTAAAAGCATCTGAATGCACTAAAATAAATAAAACAACAACTGAAACAATAACTTAAATTCTTTTTATTTAATAAAGAATACAAGGTACTTTGGTTTTGTCCCAAACTTTTTATGAGAATAGTTGATTTTACAAATCTAACTTAGGAGTGGGGTTCACTTTTTGTAAAACTATAAACTATTAAATAAGTACGAGAAAATAGAGACAAGAAAAAAAGGGAAAATAAAACAAAAATAAATGAAAGAAGAAAATACCCCCCTCTCTCCCATGGGCCAAGTGGCCCAGTTGGCCACAGTCGCCAGGCCGACCCAGGCCACCCCCTGCCTATACCCCCGCACCACGGTAACCCTAGCCAACTACCCCACCACTCGCCCCCCCACCCCTACGATCCCCTCTCCCCCGATCCAGATCTGGATCGGGCCACGACCGCGTCCCCGACGCCAACGGTGCCCCGACCGTCACGCCCGTCGCCGTCCCTTCGCGCCTCCATCCTCCTCCGCGATGCCACCTCGCCGGCGCCGCACCTCCCGGCCTCCTTCCTCTCCTTCGTGCACCGCGTCGTCTTCCTCGAGCTTCGCGCGCGCCCCATCCATGGCCGCCCCGACCGCGTCGCCGGAGGCCACCTCGCTGGTCCGCCAGTGCCATCGTCTTCCCCTGCGCCGGTCGTCCCCGTCCTCCTCCCCAAAGGCCCCATCGAGCCTCGCCGCCCCCTTCTCACGATGAACGTGAGCACCGCCCGTATTCCCCCATTCCTCCCTCTGCTCGTCGCTACATCGCCCGGGCACGGCCACGCACAGCCGTGCACCCTCATGCACGGGCCCCGCCCCGGTCCTCCCCTGCCGCACCCCGACCTTGCATGCTGCGTCCGTCCGCCCGCTGCCTCCCACAGTGCTTGCTGCTACTGCCGCCCGAGCTACGCGCCGGCCGTCGCCAGCCTTGCTGCAGCACGCGCCCGCCTGCCCCCTACCTTGTTTTGCTCACTCCATGGCCGCCCCGTGCGCGTTCCCAACCGCACGCCCACGCGTCTGCCAGGCCCCGGCCAAGTCCTAAACCACGCCCGCGCGCGGACGGCCGTGCTCGCCCGACGCCGCCGCCAGCGCGTGCGACCGTCCCGCCCGCCTTCAGCCGGCGTTCCACGCACTCCCTCTGCTCCGCTGCGAACCTGCTGTTGGCGCCGAAGGCCGCCGCTGCTCACCTCGCCGTGGCCACCGGCCCCCGCTGCAATGGCCCCCTACCGGGTCCGCCCGCACTGGCGTGCGCCCGAACGAACGGGTGCTGGGCACCCGATGCGCCCATTCGCCCAGTGCCCGCTAGGCTCCCCCAGAGCCTATGACATATGGGCCCCATGCCAAAAAAAAGAGAAGATAAAAAAATATAAAAAAGAATTAATTAATAATTTAATTAATTAATTTAATTAGTTAACCTAATTAATTGTAGTTAATAAACCTAATCATTTTAGTTAGACTAACTAAACCTGATTAGGTAGTCTTAGACAATGACAACCGGGACCCACGTGTCAGTTTGACCAAGTCAACTGACTGTTGACTGCTGACATCCCCCTGATGTCATGCTGATGTCATAATGGCATTTCCTAGTTAAATTATTTCTGTTAATTCTAAAAATGAATTAAAACTTTGAAAATTAATATAAAATAATCCTTAACTCGAATGAAAATACTTTGTACATGAAAGTTGCTCAGAACGACGAGACGAATTCGGATACGCAGCCCGTTCGTCCGCCACGCATCCCTAGCACAGCGAACACGCAACTTTTTCCCTCTGATTCATCTGTCCGAAAACGCGAAACACCGGGGATATTTTCCCGGATGTTTCCCCCCTTCACCGGTATCACCTCATACCGCGTTAGAACATGTCTAGCTCTGCCTATTGTCCTGTTATGCACTTGCTTGCTATGTATTTACTGTTTCTCCCCCCTCTTCTCTTCGGTAGACCCCGTGACGATGCTGATGTCCCTGTGGTCGACTACGTCACCGATGACCCCTCCTTCTTGTCTGAGCAACCAGGCAAGCCCCCCCTTGATCACCAGATATCGCCTACTCTCCTCTATACTGCTTGCATTAGAGTAGTGTAGCATGTTACTGCTTTCCGTTAATCCTATTCTGATGCATAGCCTGTCATTGTTGCTACAGTTGTTACCCTTACCTGCTATCCTACTGCTTAGTATAGGATGCTAGTGTTCCATCAGTGGCCCTACACTCTTGTCCGTCTGCCATGCTATACTACTGGGCCGTGATCACTTCGGGAGGTGATCACGGGCATGCTATATACATTGCACTGTTACATTACCTGTGATACTGTTCGGAGATGGGGGCTGAAGGGGCAGGTGGCTCCATCCCGGTAGAGGTGGGCCTGGGTTCCCGACGGCCCCCGACTGTTACTTTGTGGCGGAGCGACAGGGCAGGTTGAGACCACCTAGGAGAGAGGTGGGCCTGGCCCTGGTCGGCGTTCGCAGATACTTAACACGCTTAACGAGATCTGGGTATTTGATCTGAGTCTGGCCATTTGGTCTATACGCACTAACCATCTACGCGGGAGTAGTTATGGGTATCCCGGTGTCGTGGTATCAGCCGAAGCCTTCGTGACGTCAGCGAGTGAGTGGCGCGCGCCGCATTGGATCGTAAGCTCGCGCTTGTATTAAGGGGGCTAGATCTGCTTCCGGCCGCGTTCGCAACGTGCAGGTGTGCTATGGGCGATGGGCCCAGACCCCTATGCGCTTAGGTTTAGACCGGCGTGCTGACCTCTCTGTTGTGCCTAGGTGGGGCTGCGACGTGTTGATCTTCCGCGGCCGGGCATGACCCAGGAAAGTGTGTCCGGTCAAATGGGATCAAGCGTGTTGGGGAATGTGGTGCACCCCTGCAGGGAAGTTAATCTATTCGAATAGCCGTGATCTTCGGCAACAGGACGACTTGGAGTTGTACCTTGACCTTATGGCAACTAGAACCAGATACTTAATAAAACACACCCTTCCAAGTGCCAGATACAACCGGTGATCGCTCTCTCACAGGGCGACGAGGGGAGGATCATCGGTTAGGGTTATGCTATGCGATGCTACTTGGAGGACTTCCGTCTACTCTCTTCTACATGCTGCAAGATGGAGGTTACCAGAAGCGTAGTCTTCGAAAGGACTAGCTATCCCCCTCTTATTCCGGCTTTCTGCAGTTCAGTCCACATATAATAGCCTTATTCCAGTTGATACCAATGCATACATATGTAGTGTTGCTCCTTGCTTGCGAGTACTTTGGATGAGTACTCACGGTTGCTTCTCCTTCTTTCCCCTCTATCCCTTCTACCTGGTTGTCGCAACCAGATGTTGGAGCCCAGGATCCAGACGCCACCGTCGACGACGACTCCTACTACACCGGAGGTGCCTACTACTACGTGCTGCTCGCTGACGGCGACCAGGAGTAGTTTAGGAGGATCCCAGGCAGGAGGCCTGCGCCTCTTTCGATCTGTATCCCAGTTTGTGCTAGCCATCTTATGGCAACGTGTTTAACTTATGTCTGTACTCAGATATTGTTGCTTCCGCTGACTCGTCTATGATCGAGCTCTTGTATTCGAGCTCTCGAGGCCCCTGGCTTGTAATATGATGCTTGTATGACTTATTTTATTTGTAGAGTTGTGTTGTGATATCTTCCCGTGAGTCCCTGATCTTGATCGTACACGTTTGCGTGTATGATTAGTGTACGATTAAATCGGGGGCGTCACAAGTTGGTATCAGAGCCGACTGCCTGTAGGAATCCCCCTTTCCAACTCCTTGGCCGAAGTTGAGTCTAGGCATTGCAAAACTTTTACTAACTTGGCTGTGTGTCTTACGGGCACACGTCGCCATCGGGTGGTAGTAGGATCTTTTACTCCTTGACCTATACTCTGGGGCTCTGACATCTCTTCTATTCGGGTTAAATGATTTTGCAAAAATCCAACTCTAGGTTCTCGTTACCACTTCCTGCCGGAGAGCCGTTTAATACGGATGATCGACTGCTTCAACGAAAGATTCTGACAATACTCTCGGATGTTCCCTCGATACTTTGTGCCATCCCTCTTGCAATTCCCCTTCCACTGTAAACCCTTAAGGATAACTACTTACAATTGTTATTCTTACATTCATCCCCAGATGGTCTTGTTATTACAAGATACCCCGAAACACTCGTCGTTGTTTCGATAATCCTTTGAGCTCACTGCCTTGCAGTTCTTGACACATGAATATCCCTACGGATAATTTCTCACACTTACTGAGTATCCACTCATCCCCAGTTGATTCATGTATGTCATCAATCTTCGAAATACCATTCGATCTTCCAAAAATCCTCAGGAGCCTATTGCTCTTGAAATTCTTGCTTGCTTACATTTTGGTTAATCCCATAAGTCTAGTAATCTTATTGGCAACCTTTGCCACTACACTTTTGAGTCCATTGATTCAATAAGATGCGAATGCTCGCATTCCTCAGTCGAATCCTTGAATTCATCCTTCCGACTCAGTGTCAATTTGTACATGAGCTGGATCTCGACCAATCAAATTGCCATCGATTGTACCCCTAAGCCTACTCAACTTATCCATCCTTGATCAGAGCGTTGCTTCTGATCCCCTGATTTGGAAATCATAATTCTTTTGCATGTGAACTTTGAATTAGTCAGTTGTTTCTATAATCAGATCTACTTGCATTCTTCTTCCTCTGGTTGAGTACCGATGCTCACATCATATCCCTTGTGGACCATCGGTTCCTTTGTTGGATTTTATCCGACAGTGTGCTCCATATTGAATAACCTTGTGAGCCTTTCCATGGGTATATAATGCCTTTGGTAAATTGTATCATCTGCTTTTGAACAATGCTCTACTTTCGAGCTTGTGTTAATTACTTCTAAAAAATTGTGGTATATGTTCCTAAGATACCTCGATGGGTTGGACATATGCTTTTTTTTCTAATCTGTGTGAACCCGGAAACTACTACGGGTCATACTCTACTGGTGTTATGACAGATAAAATTTCAACACCACAACTTCGTTGAAGGCGAGAAGTGAATGAAAGGTTATGCATTAAAGAAGTGGGAGTCGACCTTGAACTTTGTGTTCATGCCCATGGACACGATGTAGATCCTATCATAGAAGCTTCTTGTAATAATAACTATTCCTTGATAACTATCATCTGGTATCTATGAATTGGTCTTTTGCGAACAAGGTTCCGACCATATTTTCTTCTTGATCCCATTTCTCGGACAAGTTTAAGCACTTGTCTTTTGTAAGTCAATACACCAGTCCAACCTCTACCTTGATCTACAGTCGAGTATTACCCTCTGGTATCTCGAGTATATCTAAGAACTGTGTTGCATCTTATGAGTCTCCATCAGCTATTATTTCCCACCGATTCCAATTTTTCATGGGTTCTGCGTTGTTAATCGCTCAAGAACACCGGTAAGTGAACCGATTCCGCACTCTGGTTCGATAACTCTAAGTAATCTTCGTTGCTTATGAGTTTAATAATCCTTCAAGTCATTCCCAGCCTGATCGGCTATATCATTATCGTGCTAAATTTTAACTGTGCTACCTGCTCCTTAATCTCGGAGCACAACTTTCGATGATGAGCTAAGCTTACGTCGATCTTCCTCGTCATATCAGTTCACCTTGAACAACAAGCTTGATTTCAAGTTTGTGTCCTACCCATGGTTCCAATAACCTTCCACTTCATCATTCGTTTGATTTGACATCGTCGCTGATTGATTACATCTTGAAATCTCTCGACAAATGTGTCGTGAACAACATCAACCTTATGAGGTCTTCCAAGATATCTATCGAATTCTTGATGAGAAATAGCATCCTTTGCCCTCGATGAATTGGGTTATCATCGACAACAATATTGCATTCCCTCCGACACAAAACCTGTTCCTGTTTTGTGTTGTACCTTGAGTTCCTTGCTATCCAACTTATGTTATGTTCTACCGCGGAGTATTACCATCTTTGATGTCAAGAATGTTGTGAGGATTGCTCCACCTATTAAGAATTCTTGCTATAATGATACTTCTCACCATCACCATTCTTTCTTGGTCCTCGTGTCGATCCCAACTAGGGTACCCACAAGTGAACGGTGTTGTTTGGATTCTGCACTTCTAGCAACCCAATTGCTTTGGAGTTAATGATCGATAATTCGTTCTTAGCCTATCGGTTGCTGAACCACCATTCTAACGTTGATCATGCTACTATAAGCCCATATTTCGGGTGCACTTTTCAACCAATTTTTAATTGTGTATGTTTTTCTCGAGCTTACATCATTATATCATTTGATCCGACAAATGTTATCTCCTTGTTCACATAACTGTGGAAATCCACATTTTTGGATATCTCGTTGAATTATCACTGAGTCCATCAGCCACCCCCTCATCCTCTCCTTGGCTTAATGATGAATCCCTTCGTGTATCCAGAGTCTGATCTTTGCTTGAAGACCATGCCAATGCTATCTCTAAGCATGTCTGTGGTACTCCAATTTTCAAAAAAAACATTTGAAGCCCAATGCTAAATGTTTTCTTGCTCAATTATCCAAACACCGCTGTATGGGTAATGTCATGCAATTTCTCTCCCCTGCCTAAAGAATTTTCTACATTATATCCTTTCATGGATATCATGCTCTGATTGTTCTTGGGAAGGATATACCCCTGAAATATGTGTTTAAACACATTTTCTTTCCATTGTTCTGATTAAATCTGATGGACACTTTTCCCTTTCCATTGGTTTGCTTAACCCTTCTTGTGATCTATATTATATAAGCAGTAGTAATCTTCTGCTTATGTAGCACACCTTGGTGTACAACCGTGTCAGTAAGACCCTGTTTCTACTGTGGATGACATTCCGGTAGCCACAGATGGACGGGAACCTTGCCTATTGGTCCGCCTCGTTCAACGAGCAGGAAAATGGTTCTCTTCGTCCCTCGCCCTTGGTATCGACGTTGTTGCCGACTTAATCGACAGGCTACCCCCTGACATGCCTTGCTTGCATGATCACGCAACACGTCTCCGCCCTTCCTACTTTTAACCACATGGTGGGCCCATAACCCACAGTTCCACAGGATCGAAACCTGACTCTCCTGTACACCCTGTTGTCAAACTTATTCCCCACGCTTGACTTCATATGTAATTCACGGGACACCTGCCTAGTGATCTATTCTGGTATCAGGCGCAATACTTATTCCCATTGCTTTGAACCCCTTCACATTTCGTATCAGGCAACAAATGATTGCCTATCCACTTGAAACTTCTTATTGCACCTTCGTACCTTGCTCTCGATATTTTCTTCAGTTTCAATTCGAGAGTTACTTTCTACCACCTTCCCCGATGTTATCGACCAGGTAGTCAACCTTGTAGACGTCCGCTCTCTTGGAATAACCACCCTTTATTCTTTCGTAAGAACGATGGAGATCCCGAAGAAAAGGACGACTTCACTATGATGACCTGAAGCAGAGAAATGAAGATGTCAATGTAGTGGATCTACCTCTTCGAGAAGAGCAACCAAGACCGAGAACACTCGCTAGAATTTCGTAACCAGAACCTTCCCCCTTACCCCTCTCTTAAATCTCGGGACGAGATTTCTTGTAGTAGAGGAGAATTGTGACGCCCGGATAATTAAGCTACAGTAAACCTCTGCTAATGATGCCACGCCATCGCGGTTACTGTTGTTAATCTCACATTAGTTCAAACCGATTCAAATTCAAATTCAAAATAAGGCAAATAGTAAAAGTTTTCAAATATTAAAACTAAAATGTTCGGTGTGTGCCAAATAAATCCTGTAATAATGGTGGAGAAACCAACATTTTAAAAGCATCTGAATGCACTAAATAAATAAAACAACAACTGAAACAATAACTTAAATGCTTTTTATTTAATAAAGAATACAAGGTACTTTGGTTTTGTCCCAAACTTTTTATGAGAATAGTTGATTTTACAAATCTAATTTAGGAGTGGGGTTCACTTTTTGTAAAACTATAAACTATTAAATAAGTAAGAGAAAACAGAGACAAGAAAAAAAGGGAAAATAAAACAAAAATAAATGAAAGAAGAAAATACCCCCCTCCCTCCCATGGGCCAAGTGGCCCAGTTGGCCACAGTCGCCAGGCCGACCCAGGCCACCCCCTGCCTATACCCCCGCACCACGGTAACCCTAGCCCACTACCCCACCACTCGCTCCCCCCACCCCCACGATCCCCTCTCCCCCGATCCAGATCTGGATCGGGCCACGACCGCGTCCCCGACGCCAACGGTGCCCCGACCGTCACGCCCGTCGCCGTCCCTTCGCGCCTCCATCCTCCTCCGCGATGCCACCTCGCCGGTGCCGCACCTCCCGGCCTCCTTCCTCTCCTTCGTGCACCGCGTCGTCTTCCCCGAGCTTCGCGCGCGCCCCATCCATGGCCGCCCCGACCCCGTCGCCGGAGGCCACCTCGCTGGTCCGCCAGCGCCATCGTCTTCCCCTGCGCCGGTCATCCCCGTCCTCCTCCCCAAAGGCCCCATCGAGCCTCGCCGCCCCCTTCTCACGACAAAAGTGAGCACCGCCCGTCTTCCCCCATTCCTCCCTCTGCTCGTCGCTACATCGCCCGGGCACGACCATGCACGGCCGTGCACCCTCATGCACGGGCCCCGCCCCGGTCCTCCCCTGCCGCACCCCGACCTTGCATGCTGCGTCCGTCCGCCCGCTGCCTCCCACAGTGCTCGCTGCTACTGCCGCCCAAGCTACGCGCCGGCCGTTGCCAGCCTTGCCACAGCACGCGCCCGCCTGCCCCCTACCTTGTTCTGCTCACTCCATGGCCGCCCCGTGCGCGTTCCCAACCGCACGCCCACACGTCTGCTAGGCCCCGGCCAAGTCCTGCACCACGCCCGCGCGCGGACGGCCGTGCTCGCCCGACGCCGCCGCCAGCGCGTGCGACCATCGCGCCCGCCTTCAGCCGGCGTTCCACGCACTCCCCCTGCTCCGCTGCGAACCTGCTGTTGACGCCGAAGGCCGCCGCTGCTCACCTCGCCGTGGCCACCGGCCCCCCTGCAACGGCCCCCTACCGGGTCCGCCCGCACTGGCGTGCGCCCGAACGAACGGGTGCTGGGCACCCGAAGCGCCCATTCGCCCAGTGCCCGCTAGGCTCCCCCAGAGCCTATGACATATGGGCCCCATGCCAAAAGAAAGAGAAGATAAAAAAATATATAAAAAAGAATTAATTAATAATTTAATTAGTTAACCTAATTAATTGTAGTTAATAAACCTAATCATTTTAGTTAGACTAACTAAACCTGATTAGGTAGTCTTAGACAATGACAACCGGGACCCACGTGTCAGTTTGACCAAGTCAACTGACTGTTGACTGCTGACATCCCCCTGATGTCATGCTGATGTCATAATGGCATTTCCTAGTTAAATTATTTCTGTTAATTCTAAAAATGAATTAAAACTTTGAAAATTAATATAAAATAATCCTTAACTCGGATGAAAATACTTTGTACATGAAAGTTGCTCAGAACGACGAGACGGATTCGGATACGCAGCTCGTTCGTCCGCCACGCATCCCTAGCATAGCGAACACGCAACTTTTTCCCTCTGATTCATCTGTCCGAAAACGCGAAACACCGGGGATATTTTCCCGGATGTTTCCCCCCTTCACCGGTATCACCTCATACCGCGTTAGAACATGTCTAGCTCTGCCTATTGTCCTGTTATGCACTTGCTTGCTATGTATTTACTGTTTCTCCCCCCTCTTCTCTTCGGTAGACCCCGTGACGATGCTGATGTCCCTGTGGTCGACTACGTCACCGACGACCCCTCCTTCTTGTCTGAGCAACCAGGCAAGCCCCCCCTTGATCACCAGATATCGCCTACTCTCCTCTATACTGCTTGCATTAGAGTAGTGTAGCATGTTACTGCTTTCCGTTAATCCTATTCTGATGCATAGCCTGTCATTGTTGCTACAGTTGTTACCCTTACCTGCTATCCTACTACTTAGTATAGGATGCTAGTGTTCCATCAGTGGCCCTACACTCTTGTCCGTCTGCCATGCTATACTACTGGGCCGTGATCACTTCGGGAGGTGATCACGGGCATGCTATATACATTGCACTGTTACATTACCTGTGATACTGTTCGGAGATGGGGGCTGAAGGGGCAGGTGGCTCCATCCCGGTAGAGGTGGGCCTGGGTTCCCGACGGCCCCCGACTGTTACTTTGTGGCGGAGCGACAGGGCAGGTTGAGACCACCTAGGAGAGAGGTGGGCCTGGCCCTGGTCGGCGTTCGCAGATACTTAACACGCTTAACGAGATCTGGGTATTTGATCTGAGTCTGGCCATTTGGTCTATACGCACTAACCATCTACGCGGGAGTAGTTATGGGTATCCCGGTGTCGTGGTATCAGCCGAAGCCTTCGTGACGTCAGCGAGTGAGTGGCGCGCGCCGCATTGGATCGTAAGCTCGCGCTTGTATTAAGGGGGCTAGATCTGCTTCCGGCCGCGTTCGCAACGTGCAGGTGTGCTATGGGCGATGGGCCCAGACCCCTGTGCGCTTAGGTTTAGACCGGCGTGCTGACCTCTCTGTTGTGCCTAGGTGGGGCTGCGACGTGTTGATCTTCCGCGGCCGGGCATGACCCAGGAAAGTGTGTCCGGTCAAATGGGATCAAGCGTGTTGGGGAATGTGGTGCACCCCTGCAGGGAAGTTAATCTTCGAATAGCCGTGATCTTCGATAACAGGACGACTTGGAGTTGTACCTTGACCTTATGGCTACTAGAACCAGATACTTAATAAAACACACCCTTCCAAGTGCCAGATACAACCGGTGATCGCTCTCTCACAGGGCGACGAGGGGAGGATCATCGGTTAGGGTTATGCTATGCGATGCTACTTGGAGGACTTCCGTCTACTCTCTTCTACATGCTGCAAGATGGAGGTTACCAGAAGCATAGTCTTCGAAAGGACTACCTATCCCCCTCTTATTCCGGCTTTCTGCAGTTCAGTCCACATATAATAGCCTTATTCCAGTTGATACCAATGCATACATATGTAGTGTAGCTCCTTGCTTGCGAGTACTTTGGATGAGTACTCACGGTTGCTTCTCCTTCTTTTCCCTCTATCCCTTCTACCTGGTTGTCGCAACCAGATGTTGGAGCCCAGGATCCAGACGCCACCGTCGACGACGACTCCTACTACACCGGAGGTGCCTACTACTACGTGCTGCTCGCTGACGGCGACCAGGAGTAGTTTAGGAGGATCCCAGGCAGGAGGCCTGCGCCTCTTTCGATCTGTATCCCAGTTTGTGCTAGCCATCTTATGGCAACGTGTTTAACTTATGTCTGTACTCAGATATTGTTGCTTCCGCTGACTCGTCTATGATCGAGCTCTTGTATTCGAGCTCTCGAGGCCCCTGGCTTGTAATATGATGCTTGTATGACTTATTTTATTTGTAGAGTTGTGTTGTGATATCTTCCCGTGAGTCCCTGATCTTGATCGTACACGTTTGCGTGTATGATTAGTGTACGATTAAATCGGGGTCGTCACAGAGGCATCTGAGCGAGTGACGCTGAAGCCCAGTGTTTGAAGAAACCCGGCGATCCGCTGGTACCAAGCGCGAGGTGCTTGCTTGAGCCCGTATAGAGACCGGGACGGCAAACACACATGGCCAGGAAGAGATGCGTCGACGAAACCGGTGGGCTTCTCACAATAAACCTACTTCTCAAGATGGCCATGGAGGAAGGCGTTGGAGACATCCATCTGATGAACTGGCCAGCCTCGGGACACCGCAAGCTGGAGAACGGTGCGGATCGTGCCCGGGTTGACAACCGGTGCAAACGTCTCAGTGAAGTCAAGTCCAGCGCGCTATCGAAAACCACGAACCATCCAGCGAGCCTTGTAGCTCAAGTGTACCATCCGAGCGGGTCTTTTGGCAAAAGAGCCACTTGGCGCTGATTACATTGGCTCGAGGAGGACAGGGAACCAGTGTTTAGGTGTGGTTCCGCTGGAGAGCGTCGAACTCTTCCTGCATTGCGGCAAACTATGGCAACAATCCTTGTTTTCGTGGCATTAGGCATTTTGCCACGAACCGCTACACTTGTGGCATTAAGTTATGGCAACAAATATTCCAGTCGTCATAATAGGAAATTGCAACATACTAGTTTTGGCGGTGATAAATAGGTATCACAATGGGTGAAATGTTTATAGTGAGAAACTATTGTGACAATTTATATTTTCGTGGTGCTAACATGTGGCAACCAAAAGTGGGTTGCGGCAATAGCCTATTGCAACCTAAAAAAATATAGGAATTCAATTACAATATTCAAAACCATATGTATAATATGTAGATTCATAAAATTCATAATTCTCATAGCAAATATCCATGAAATGAAACTCAAATGTAATTTAGCCATCCTAATTAAGTGCCAAGACTAAATTGTCCCTGATCTAGAGTCCAGTCGAGCTAGTTCTTTGGATCCTGCAATCAAGAAAAAAATATAGTTCTAGTTAATGAGTCCAACATACCATACGCCATACAATTATTCCAGCCCCATTGTTAAAAAGTCACGAAGCGGCGTTCGGAAAGACGTGCGTCTAAACGCGATGGCATCGACAGCGTTTGTCGCCGAGGGATGCCAGGTGTGTGTCGCCGGCGGAGAAGGAGCTCGGCGTATGTCGCTGGAGATGTGACGGAGCACGGTGCGACCGGCGTCAATGCGCCAGGTCGGGTCCGCGGGCTATGTCACAGTCGTGGCGAGGACATCGACATGAGCTACTCCGGCCACGGCGAGGCCGTGGCTTAGGGTGTGTGTGTTGGAATAAGCCACGGCGTCTGGTGCGGTCGGGCGCGTTGGATGCGTGCGGGACGCAGCGCCGTGGCGAGGGTGCGTGCTGGTGGAACTGGGCATCGGTTCGTGGCCGTGCCGAGTCTGTAGGTGTGCGTTGTGTACGTAGTCTGAGTTAGACTCCAGTTTGTTAGTGCATTCAAGATTGGTCAAGTCGTGAAATTGGTTAGTGGCCGTGAGAAATGGCCGTAGAGTTAGCACATGCATTAGTTAGTTACTAGACTAGCTGTGCATGGTGGGCTTGACGTGAGTTTAGGATTAGTTGGTAGTGGAGATACTCTTGTAATGCCTATATAAGTTGACTACGTGAATGAAAGCTGGAGCGGGCTGAGAAAACAATGTAGTGCTTGTGGGTGCCAAGGGAGAGTCTCGGCAAAGCCTGTGTGTTCTTCCTTGGTGTATATGCGCATGTGTGTAGAGTTCATCATCATGTGTGTGTTTGTGAGAGAAGAGAAGAGAGAAACCTCAGGAGAGTTGTGAGATGCAACGAGAGGGAGGAAGACGACGCGGCGCTGCGAGGAGGCAGCGCCAACATACTCTGCTACTCAAGGTCCTGGTTACCTTATGGGCAATTTGGTGTGTGCGGCGTAAGGCAATTCATGAAGAGGAGTTCCAGAGCCCTCTCTCGATGCACCTCTTTATCTGCAGGTATCTAGACAAGGTCCGGAGTACCAATGCATTGGCATGCAGACGTGAATCTTCGACTACTAGACCATCTCATGTGTGGAAGCATCCACCAGTGGGATTTGTAAATCTAAACGTAGATGTTCTTGTAGCAAAGACACAAAAACAAGGTGTGGTTGGGGTGATGTGCATAGGCTCTCAGGTTATCTTTCACGAAGTGTTAGTGGTGGTGTTCGAGGGAGTTCCTGATTCAGAAACCCTCAAAGCCTATGTGTGCAGAGAAGCTCGGGCTTTAGCTGAAGATTTGGCGATGCACAGGATCTACATCGCCACTAACTATTTGAGAGTCTTAGATGATCTTAGAGCTGCACACCATCTTGGTGCTTATTGTATGATTGCGAGAGAGATCAATTCTCATAAGTCTAGTTCCCTGGCATGTGAAATATGCCACGAGCAGCACGAGCATTACTTTGAAGCTCATAATATTGCTAAGATGGATACTAACTTTGGTTCGGGCTGTCATCTGTGGTTTTCTGACCCCTCCAAGTAACATTTTTATCCCCAAACCCATCGTTGGTTGAATAAAGTGTGCTATCTCGACTAATGAAACCCTGCCTTACGTCATCTCATGCACTCATTGTCTGCTCGAGTGTAGTGAAACTAATGTGTCATCTTTTGTGTCATCTGAAGTCCAAAGCTACAGATGACACAACAGCAACTTGTATGATTCTTTGGACTTCAGATGGAAGTATTCTTCGCCACCTACAACTACTTGTTCCACTGTATGGAGTCCATAGAGAAGAAATACCCGCTATCATGCAAGGACTGGTGCTCGGTTGCAGTGGTGAGACCTTTCCGTGACCTTTAGGAATCCTTATAGAACTCTTCGTATCAGTCATAATATTCTTAGAACCTTTATCTATCTCATTGAGCTTGTTCTCCTGGAAATACCTGAACATGGTCTTTCTCTTATTACATTTCATGTGCTAATATGTATAACAAAATGAGACAACGCGCTCAAACATGGGCAAGAAAAAAAATGGAATTTCCATTTCCCAAAATTTAAAAACAAGCCATAACGCAAGGAGTGTGAGAAAGCAGAAAATAAGACCATAGTTCAGCTTGCTGCCATTTACTTTGGTAATCCAGAAGATGAGCTGGAAAGGAGCTTGACTTGGTACGATCAAGGCCCCGAAGGTCAAGAAAAGCAGGACCTCGATCAATATCCCAATAAAACTCCATTTATAGAATCTCCTCTAAGTGAAATATAGGAGGTGCCCAAGACGATGGGGTGGGTGGAGAACTTCCACTTCCTGAACATAAACCACTATAAGAGGAGCAGAGGTATGAATTCCTGGATGAAACTACGCGATTTCCTGTTATCGTAGGTTCTAACCTTCCTGGGAACAAAAAGAACAAACTAATGAAAACATTCAAAATACACCGTAAAGCTTTTCGGCGCTCCAGGGATGATACCAAAGGCACAGGCCCATCTATATGCACCCACATACGTATTATGGCTTAATTTTGTTCTAGTTTTTTTACATATACTTCTGTTGTTAACTTGATCATTCTGGTTCCTGTTAAGAATAAAAATTTCTATTATTTTAACTGTTAGTTGTGGTTGATATTTTTCTGAGGGTTGATATATGTTTCATCTATGTATATAAAGTCTACCTAAGTGAGATATAATCTCTCGAATACCATGAATGGTACTCATAGGACTAGTAATATAATAAGTTATTTCATAGTCTGAATCTCCCTCTACCATTAAAATGTTGTATAAGATGGGTGGGGATTCCACAACTGACCATTTTTGTAGTGACACAATTCTTAAATAATCCAATCATGAAATTAATTGTTTCAATCATTTATTATTTATTTTGGTATTTTGTATTTTTTTTCATACACAGAGCACTATTGTGCCACTTTTAAAATTGTGCCCTGCATCTTGACATGCCCTTGACATGCCCTTTTCTTCATGTAACCACACCATATTGTGGAACCTAATATTTTCTATTTAACTTGGTGTTTACAATTATCGAATGATGTGTTCCATTAATTAACTAATTTACGTTTTTATGTAGGATGATGGTTGGTGTGAAAGGAAGGATTAAGAGAAGCCAGGAAAGAGTGTGAGTGTCATTTGACTTTTTTAGGTGACTATGCTGATGGTATATTAAAAAAGCAATGTTACACAATCTTTGTAATTCTTTTCTTCTTTCAAGCTTTCTTCTTGCTTTTTTTAGCATTACTTCTGACATATGCAGTGGTGGTGGCATCGATATTTATACATGTGCCACTCCAACGGATTGATTTCGGGTAGTAACCATCAAAGCCTTGCAATATATCATATATTAATTCCATGATTTTCTTCAAAGGATGTATGTCTCGAATGGTTGTGTGCATCACAATGATACAAAGGACGGAGGTACTAACCTCTTTTTTTAGAAAAATGTATGTCTCGATTGCAGATTTTTCTTAGCTAGTTGTGCGAGTATACCATGTTGCATCCATCTCTTATCATATTAAAAATATATGCATATTTTGTGGTGTATTGTGTGCGCATAAATATTGATCAAATTACGAGCACTCATGAGCCATGTGAGAAGAAAAGAGTTAAGTGAATGTGTGTACTATTCACACATCAGTTGATATATTTTCTTGTGGCGTATGCCATAAGTAGCCACATTTTGTGTTTTGCAGGTGCACGGAATGCAGCTTAAGAGCATTGCAATAGAACTGGTATATTTGGTGATCTAAAATCAGTTCTAGCAATAAGAGAGCGAAGATGAGATGTTTTTTTTTATCTACTCCACTAGCTACCCTACAATTTTGTTATCTATAGACCTAGCAGCTAAAAGAGGGTATCCTGAGCAATTGCAAGTACCTAAAAGGCTGAAACTCATTCTATCTTTATTTGTACCGTGCTCCTCCACTGCAAATAAGTTCTATTTCCATACAGAACATTTTAGATCATGCATTAACTAATGTTTGGAGTTCGAATTAAAATAAAAAAATGAACATGCTGGTTCTAAAACGACACAAATATGACATAAAGTTAACAATAATACTTCAAACTCGTGGCTAAACTACAACATTGAAAGCACAACTTATATACCCTTAATATAGGTTTTTGTGATTAAGGAGAAAGCAATTGAGATAATGAACGTTTTATGAGTTTATCTTAGGAAATTAGTCCATAAACCTTAGTGGAAACATCAAGGTTGACCAGTACAACTATTTCTTCAAGTGGTTGTGTGCCTCAAGTTCTTAAAGTACAGTTTTATAGGCTTTTAGTGATTCCAAGATTCACACAGAGTGTAGAATAGTCATACTATCAAGAGGAGAAAAGCAAAGTATATGTGGTCGAACTCCAAGATAAGATCCTCAACCAAAATTCTCAAGTATTTCACTCTAGCAACTCAACTTTTTTTTTGTTTCAGTGCCGAGTTACTCTGAGTTTTTCCACCTTTACTACGACTTTTAGGAGTGAGTAGGCCATGATGAGCGAACCATGTTTCCTATAGCTTCCGAACTGTACACGACTCTTTTTTGGAGCCGCCGAACTATGTTTATTTTGACATCATCCTTATTAGTTTTGGCACCTCTGACAATAACATTTTTCTCTGACATTTCCAAGCCCTTCCCAGTTTGCTTCAGCAGAGTATCTTTATTGGATTGCTACTTCCAAGAAAATTCATCCAATACCTCCAAGATGGACTTTGGGTTTGCCTGCTAGATGGTGTCCTGCATCACCTTTCAGCGCCCCGCCCCAACATATCTTCTCTCTCCTCTGGGCGGCAGATTAGACAGTTTGCTGCAGCAGTGATGCTGCGAGGTTCTGGTGGCGGAGGAGGCCGACGAACAACACATCTCGGTATACCGGCCAAAAAATGAGACTTGAGAGCTCAATACGGGCACCCACTCCTCATCCAAACGGGAGGCACCAACGTTTCATAAGATGATAAAAAGAACCAGCAACACACAACAAAACCTAGTCACCACCCACCAACCAAACAACAAGCTAGGTATAGAGTTTACACACGACCTATGGGCCATTCATGACACAAAGGTATATAGAGTTGACAGACACATAAGTCGATAGAAAAGACAACAAGTTCAATTCGTGGGGTGTTCGTGAGCCCCAACTTCCGAAGCAAGAATTGCCATGTGACTCCGTGTGCTCGACCAAAGCCCAACACAACACAACCACTTCAGAGGTACACACACATCATTGTGCCTGGAATCTCACGAGGTTATGCTCTTTTTCCGTTGATTACTACCACATACTAACCAAGGACGCGATCTGCTGCTCCAGCTGCATCAAAAGAAAAATAAAGTAATGATTACGACATGGTTTCACAAATCAGACATTTTGCAATGTAGTAGGTATCTTATTCTGGTACTTGGAAGATATTAACTTTTTAAACTTAATCTGGGAACATAAGGAACCGAGTTAGACGGCCAAAACATTATGATAAGATGAAGAAAACAATATTTGACGGCCAAACGGGACCTTCAAAGACCACAACCTATGTGCTCCAAAAACCAAACAATATATTGCCAGATAAATTTCAGCAGCAACAAGAATAATAATATCAAGGTTCTTCTTTTTATGTTGAATAATATACATCCAATCCAAATATTATCATAATAGCGAGAAACTGGAAGTCCAAAGCCTACATAGGTACACATTACATAAAGTGCTACCTACATCAAAGTCTGAAGCTTGTTGCGCACGTCACAGAAATCACCCTTAAGAAGAGTCAATGTCATGAGGCATCTGAACAATGCAAAAATATCACACTGTCAATTCTGAAGAGGTTGATCAAAATAAATTTAAATGGTAGAGCAATTGAAACCCTCTGTTTGGCCCAGCAAAAAGAAAACCTCTGTTTGAAAAAAAAACTAGCTATCTCAAAACTCAGTTGCGCTATAAACAGGAGGTTAGAGCCAACAAGTTACAAGAGAATAATCAAAGAGACATGTATTCAAATATAGAACTGAGTTCTATCAATCAGCTGATTCGAGACAAAGTGAAAAAGTAGGTTAGTTCTTAAGAATGTCATATTAGTACGAGCTAAAACTAGTGTCATAGAAGACGAAATAAGCTGGCAGGCTTGCATACATGATTTGACCAACACATACAGTACAAAATCATTATTGTGCAATATATATAATGAGATACTGAGTACTAACCCTTTTTTGTTTTTTGCCACGTAGAACTTTTGGAAGTCCATGCAAGCGAGATTCACTTTCTTTGCACCAACACTGATACATGGCAAAAAGAGCAACATCAGAAAACTAGAATGTTTGGAATCTTATTAAATCCTATAGTATGTTGATACACATAAACATACATGGGTTGTCACAATAATATTCTCAAGGGGCCATTTTCTATCATGGCTGTCAACACAGTAAATTGTTTGAAGAATCAGAAGAAGAAACATTGGCCTTACGGCATCAGTAGTGCTAGAGATATTTACAAAACGGCAAAGTTTTCATGGCCGAGCCATAAGATTGGAATGGACATTGGTACTTCCATTATAGAAAACACAACTAAATTCAGCTCTTAAGGTTAAACAACACGAGCCGCAAATTCCATGACGTATGCTCGCTCCCTGCACCGACACATCCGAATAGAAATAATGCTGATGCAGTGAATAAACTAAAAAATGGCACTTGGCGTAATATATGTAGAGTAGCCGTCCGTAAATACCATGAATTAATATTTCTATAATGACAAATTTTTATTGCTGGCCTAGAATATTGTCGTTGGCGAATGGCAGATTTAGTAATATTAGAAATGTTCGCAAGACGACAAAAATTTGCCATAGACAGGAATACCGACAATTAGGTAACTGAAAACACAACTAAACTCAACTCTTCTACTTATGTGCATATGATAGTCGACAACGACAGACACTGCAATCCGAATAGAAACATGGACACGCTAGAAAAAACGTCCATTGGCGTTGCGCTGTCGCTGAATAGCACATGATTAATAAATATTACAAAGTTAATAACATTACTGTTGGCATGAATATGGGTACTTCCGTTAGTACAAGAAGCAGAACTAAGCTCGTTTCTTCTAATTATCGCGACACGACACTGCAACCGACATGATGGGCATGCCCGTGACAAACACATCTGAATCGATGTAGCCGAGAAACACGGAAACAGAGAGTTAAAAATGGGCGGGGGATATATAGAAAAGGAAGGGCTAATCGTCATCATACGTGGAGCTGCTCCCCTTGAGCTGCTGCACCAGGGCGTCCACCTTGCAGAACTCCACCTCGTGCAGGGGCTGGTTCCTGCGGATGGCAAAGCAGAGGCAGAGCAAGTCAGTCAGTATCCGAGACGACAGGAGAAAGTGGACAACAAGGCCACGGGCGTGGCGTGGGGGAGGCGACACGGACAGCAGGGCGTCGATGTCCCTGAGGATCCTGTCGCCGTCATTGAGGAAGATGTTGAGGACTTCGGCGACGTAGCCCGTGCCTCCACTGCCCTCGTCCAGCTCCTGCAGCTGCTGGAAATACGCGTCCACGGCACCCTAGATCGATCACGGCAATGAGACTGTCAGAGCAGAGAGCACGGTGTGGCTTTAGAGGTGAGGGAAAGGACTCACCGTCGCGTACATGGAGGAGAGGTGGGCGTGGAGCTGGGCCCTGAGCTCGGCGATGGCCTCCATGGCAATGTTGGGGCGTCGGGATGAGCGGGAGAGCACTTTCCGGGGGGCGGAATCGGAAGCTGCTGCTGCGGTGGCAGAGTGGACGAGGACAGGAGAGGAGTCTCTCTGACGGAGCCTTTTGACAGCGACTTCACAGATTGCTCATTTACTCTACTGGCTGGCAGCGAGTTTGCTTCGAATTGGATTACTCTACTGGCTGGCAGCGAATGTTCTAGTGCTCGATTGGTGTACTGGCTGGCAGCCATATTAATGAAGAGCTTGGAGATGGCGTGCATCGGTGCATGCATGCACTTACATTTGGGTGGATGCATGGATGGATGCTACAAGCTGAAGACGACAGCGGGAGCAAGGCAGCAGCACGCCCCAGATGGCTTTTATTTTTTTCAACCACTCATTCTGCCCTTAGCGCGGGCCCCACTGGTCATTGAAAATTAAAAAACTTGAATACACATGGTGTAAGGATAGCCAGGGATCGATTGATCAGATGGCCCCTGCACCTGACGAACAAGACAACATACAGGAGAAAAACAAAACAATTGTACGCCCATAAATCTTATCACAACAGCTCAACCTTCCTCCTTTTATTGCTTCGACTTATATATAGTTTTACAGAGAGTTCGCGCCCAACACGGCCTACTGAACTTGCCCAACAAGACGCGACCTTGCTCAGGGCCGGCCCTGTGTTTCGGGAGGCCCTAGGCGAAACAGAGGTTATATATAATGCCCCTATGTTCTAAGATTATATATATGTATGCGTGTGCGTGGTACATAAACTTAAACATAATAATTGTTGGACAATGCCATATTACGACAGAAATACTAAAAAGATAGAAAATTGAAAGTAACATGATATGATTACCTCAAATAAGAACCAAATTCAACTGACTCCATCGACAACAATAATACTTAAGTACCCTTCAGTTGTTGAATCTTCAGATCCCTTTCTATCTTTTTTCTCCTTGTTTGAGCAACTGACAAATGCTTCTTAGGCAACATGGCAGGCTAATGTCCTAATATTATGAAGAAAAAAATATTCAAGGAATTAGAAATTTATACATCGGATGATTTGAATGATTGGAACCCTAGACATGTGCATAGAATGACAAAAAAAGGATGGTTGAATACATACTATGAAAGATTGAATTCGAAAATTATACATTAAAATTTGAAACTTCGTGTACACTGAAATTAGAGGATGGATCATGGATGAATAGTTGAATACGTTCTAAAAAATAAAAGAAATTACTGAAATTGGGGTTTGCAGGGATGGATCAGGAACATGGTACAGAGAGTTATGCATGGATACGTATACGTACTGCTGTGAGCTGCACTCACTGCTCACATACATACGTATACGTACTGCTGCGGGCTGCGGCTGCTGGATTGCCGCACGGCGGGCGACGCGCACAGCGGTGACCGAGGCGACCACAGCGACGAGTGGACGGACAGAAGAGCGAGGCGTCCGCGAGATCTTCGATTGATTTGTTTCATAATCGAAACGAGCGGCCCTGCCGTGCAGCGTGCGTAACGCTTCGCTAATCGCTACCTGCTATCTGATAGGCCTACCTCATCTCGTTTTTCTTCTCTCATAAATTTTTTTCTCACCTATTTTTGCTTGGCTATATTATATATGTGCACTACATCATGGGCCCCTCCCTAGGCTGGGCCCTGGGCTGTTTCCCCCCTGCCCATGCCCCAGGGCCGGCCCTGACCCTGCTAACCAGGTTTAAACACACACGAAGGGTTGAATCCTAACTGAATACCGGACCGTCCTAGACTGCCTTATAAACTGACAGTCCAGTTTACACTTTGACATCCTCAAGAGTGCTTATAATCCTAACATTCACCCCCCCCCCCCCCCTAAGCATGAAGTGCATTACTTCACGGACTGAACTCCAATCCTTCTCCTCATCTCCTGGAACTTGATTCTTCGCAGAGATTTTGTCAAAATATCCGCGAGCTGATCCTCCGTCCTAACGTGGTTGATCTTGACCTTGCCATCCTCAACACAGTTCCATATATAATGATACTTGATATCTATGTGCTTACTCCTGTCATGATAAACAAGGTTTTTACTCAAGGCTATACCAACGTTCTGCTCAGACTGGCTAATCTCTTGATTTGTTAAATCTGTTAAACGATAGGCTTAAGTTGTATTGTAACGTGACAATGTCAGATTGTGTGTGTGTGTATCATCTTGTAACCCAAGGCAGGTGGTTAGAGGCGAGCCTATCTCTTGTAGATAATCTGTATAGCTTGGATGAGGGGCCAAGCCCAAAACCATCTGCCGTATCTTGTACATTGTTGATTATATAAGCACGCACGCGTCCCTGCTAGGAGGTATACGCTTCACACCAAAACCTCTAGTTTTTACATGGTATCAGAGCCTACCCCGGATTCATCCATGGCGAGCTCATCCGCAAATATGTTCCCCTCATCTCCTTTTGCACACATCGCCCAGAGAAGCTCTCGAGAGGGAACGAAGCCCTCTGGCGCGCCACCGTTCTCTCTGCCATCAGGGGGGGCGCAGATGGCGGGTTTCCTCGATCTGGAGCAGGAGGTGCCGCCCATGCAGATCGAGGTCACTAGCGACGATGGCAATACCAAGTCGAAGGCCCCCAACCCTGAGTTCGGCACCTGGTACGCTCGTGATCAACAGGTTTTCTCTTACCTGTTGACTACGCTACCACGTGAGATGGCTATTCAGGTGGCGACTTGCCACACCGCAGCAGAGCTGTGGAACACCGTGTAGGGGATGCTCACCTTGCATACCCGAGCGCGGTCTGTCAACGTCAGGATAGCACTGGCGAATCTTCAGAAGGGCAACTCCACCATTACAGAGTACGTTGGTAAGATCAGAACCCTTTGTGATGAGTTAGTTGCCTCAGGAAAAAAGGTGGACGAGGAAGATGTGGTTTCGCACATCCTTGCCGGGCTGGAGGAGGAGTTCGACCCCGTGGTGTCTGCTATGTGCTCACGGGTCGGACCTGTGACTGTCCCGGAGCTATACTCGCAGCTGCTGAGCTTCGAGACGCGTATGAATCTTCACGGGGGAACCTCCCAATCCTCCGCCAATACTGCGTCACGTGGGCACTTCAACAACTTCAACAACAAGCAGAACGGCAACGGCGGCGACGGTGGTGACCGCGGTCGCGTCTTCAACAACAACAAGCAAGGCGGCGGCGGTGGTGACCGCGGCCGGAACTTCAACAACAAGCCCAACGACGGTGGCGGCCGTGGCAACCCAGGAGGAAACGATGGCAGCTTCAACAACAACTCCGCCGCCAGACCAACGTACCAGATCTATGGCAAAGTTGGGCACATGGCGTGGAAGTGCTGGAAGCGCTACGACTCCTCTTACCATGGAGGGGAAGAGCGCTCGGCAAATATTGCTGCTCCTCAGTACGACATAGACACAAACTGGTATATGGACAGTGGTGCAACTGACCATATCACCGGTGACTTGGAGAAGCTCACGGTCCGGGAGAGGTACACCGGCAATGAGCAAATTCACACAACCAACGGTTCAGGTATGGCGATTAATCATATTGGTCATACAACTATTTATACCCCAGATCGTGATCTTCACCTAAATGATGTTCTTCACGTTCCGGAGGCCACTAAAAGTTTGATCTCTGCATGTAAACTTGCCCTTGATAATGACACTTTCGTTGAAATTCACCCTCATTTTTTTCTTGTCAAGGATCTGGAAACGAAGAGGGTTCTACTTCGCGGCAGGGGTAGGAGAGGTCTCTATCCTCTCAAACACATCGGGAGAAACGTCACGAAGCATATGCTAAGTGTCACCAAGCCATCTTCGGACTGGTGGCACCGACGTTTAGGTCACCCATCTTCCACTGTTGTTAGGAATATCATTAGTGAGAATAAGCTCCTGTGTGCTAGCAATGATGAAAATAAATTTGTATGTGACGCATGCCAAAAGGGCCAAAGTTGTTGTTGCAACATTGGGGCAACCCTAGCTACCTCTCCCTCTCATGGCTGGACGGAGGTAGAAGAAGACACAAGAAATTCCGGGCCGGCGCACGAACGCCGCCATGGGCGCACGCATGCCCTAATCTTTCCTCTCCTTTACAATGTCTACATGGCTGGCTCCAACTCAACCAACCAATACACCGGGGGTGGGTTTTATACCCAACACGCACACACACAGCCAGGCAACAACCTGCCCGGCTCTTATGCACACGACTTGCTCCATTACATGCACTCACGCACTAATAGCTGACTTGATCACCCATGATCCACATGACCCGGACCTGCCTCTCCGCAGATCCCTACAGCCACGCTACACACACCAACAAACTAGTTTGCTATAGCCGCACACACGACACACACCAACGAACTAGCTAGCTACTGCCAGCCATGCTACTGCACACACGCCACACACGGCCGGTCGCCACAGACCTGGCATGTACGCACACACTCGCCGGTCACCACGGACCTGAGCATGGCTTATTCCCATCATTCACGCCCTAAGCCATGATCCGCCGTCATCGTAGTTGGTGCAGCTTCCATCGTTGTCGTCGTCATGGCCGCGGACTCGACCTGGCGCACTGACGGCCATGATTTCCTCGAGCTCGAACTCGACTCCGGGCACTGCCATTACAACGTACACGGAGGGTTTATACCCAGAGACACGCCGGGCACGCACCCACGTCCCAGCCCACGTCGAGCACCCGTCCCGCCCGCTCTGCCCGCGCCCCCTCCGACATGCACACACACGTCTGGGCGCGGCGAGCCCGCGATGGACCAGCTCAACGCGCACACCCCCGCTCGCCAACGGCCACCCTACACCATGGTCCCGCCGCGCCTGACACGCCCGGCGCGCGCCCATACACGCGCCTGACGCATCCGACACGAGCGCCGCGGCTCTGTGCCACGCGCCTCCACTGTTGTCGCGCCGAGCCGCCGCGACGCGCTCCCTGTGTCGTCGTCGTCGTTGAAGCCGCCACCACGCAGGTCCTCCACGGCCTCCTGGCCGTGCCGCCGCAGCCACCATGCAGCGCCTCGGCGGCCTCCGCGGTCGCCGCACGTACGACGTTACCGCCCGCCGCCTCCACCACGCGCCATGACAGCTGCAGCACCGCCCTCCTCCAGAGGCCGACACACGGCCCGGAGCTCCATCGCGCAGCCGCCGGTGAGCGCTGCCATCGCTGCCACGCCTCCGGCACGGCACGCACGCCCAAGACACAAAGCTCTGATACCAAATGTTGTTGCAACATTGGGGCAATCCTAGCTACCTCTCCCTCTCACGGCTGGACGGAGGTAGAAGAAGACACAAGAAATTCCGAGCCGGCGCACGAACGCCGCCGTGGGCGCACGCATGCCCTAATCTTTCCTCTCCTTTACAATGTCTACATGGCTGGCTCCAACTCAACCAACCAATACACCGGGTGTGGGTTTTATACCCAACACGCACACACACAGCCAGGCAACAACCTGCCCGGCTCTTATGCACACGACTTGCTCCACTACATGCACTCACGCACTAATAGCTGACTTGATCACCCATGATCCACATGACCCGGACCTGCCTCTCCGCAGATCCCTACAGCCACGCTACACACACCAACAAACTAGTTTGCTACAGCCGCACACACGACGCACACCAATGAACTAGCTAGTTACTGCCAGCCATGCTACTGCACACACGCTATGGCCGGTCGCCACAGACCTGGCACGTACGCGCACACTCGCTGGTCACCATGGACCTGAGCATGGCTTATTCCCATCAAAAGTCACCAGCTACCATATCCTCAATCTATGAGTGAATCAAAATTTCCTTTGGAACTTATCTTTTCTGATGTATGGGGTCCTGCCGTTGAAACCGTAGGAAGAAAGAAAGACTATGTGAGTTTTATAGACGATTTCAGTAAATTCACATGGATCTACCTTATCAAACATAAGTCTGAAGTTCCCCAAAAATTTCATGACTTTCAAAATCTTGTTGAAAGACAATTTGATCACAAAATCCTAGCTCTCCAAACAGATTGGGGAGGGGAGTACGAAAAGTTGAATTCTTTCTTTACAAAAATAGGAATTTCTCACCATGTCTCCTGTCCCCATGCTCATCAGCAAAACGGGTCAGCTGAACGTAAACACCGTCACATCGTTGAAGTTGGTCTATCCCTACTTGCTCAAGCCTCCATGCCCTTGAAATTTTGGGATGAAGCCTTCATTGCTGCTACCTATTTAATCAATAGGATGCCAAGCAAAGTTGTAAACTTTGAGACTCCCCTCACTCGATTGTTTGGTGACACACCAAATTATTCTTCTCTACGCATATTTGGTTGTGCTTGTTGGCCGAATCTTAGGCCCTACAATACACATAAACTCCAATTTAGATCCAAACAGTGTGCCTTCCTAGGATACAGTAATCTTCACAAGGAGTACAAATGGCTAGATATATCTACCGGCAGAGTCTATATTTCCAAAGATGTGGTATTGGATGAAAATATCTTTCCTTTTTCCACCTTGCATCCTAATGCGGGTGCACGGTTGAGAGCCGAAATCCTCTTGTTACAACCGGAGCTTTTCAATCCTACTGATCAGGGGGATGATAGTGTTGATCATATGGTTAATGGTGCCACTAATCTGAGTCATGATGCTACAGGAAACAGTGAAAAAAATGTGACAGAAAATGGCAATTTGCATCATGATTTTATGCAGCACATCAGTCCAAATCCGACCAGCGCAGAACACAAGGACGATCCCGCTGCGGCTGCCGATCCCGAGAGATCTGGCGGCGCGGGATCCTGCACGCCTGCGGCGGCATGCGCTGATTTGCTGCCTCCCTCGGCTAGCGGGTCCGCTACTGGCGTCTCTGTGTGCCGCACGTGTCCTGGTGGGACCGACACGGGTGTGTCGCCTAGCACCGCCGCCTCTCCGTGTCATGATGACTCTGGCGGACGGGCCCACGGGCGTGTGTCGCCTGTCCACCAACCTGCCCTGTCGCCTGAGCGGGCGCGTGATCCCACCCCGACCGCACCACAGCCGAGGCGGATCGGCCCGTCTTGTCGCCTGCATGGGCGCGTGATCCTACGCCTGACCACGTCTCAGTCGAGGAGGATTGGCCTGCTCCTCCGCCTGGTGGATCGTCTGTGGCTGCTGCTCCTGTGCGCCCCAGTACATGGTCCCAAAAAGGTATTTTTAAACCGTTGGTTCCCAAAGATGGGACGGCCAGGTATGATAAAAATTTTAAATTTGCAAATCTTGTTGTTTCCAAGAACCTAGAAGTGTGGCAGAATCTCTAGGAGATAAAAACTGGCAGCGTGCTATGGAAATAGAGTATAATGCTCTTATGAACAATAGAACATGGCATTTAGTTTCTCCAAAGTCAGGGAGGAATATTATACACTGTAAGTGGGTGTACAAAATTAAAAGACACTCTGATGGCACTTTAGATAGATACAAAGCTAGGCTAGTTGCAAAGGGTTTCAAGCAACGCTATGGCATTGATTATGAGGACACGTTTAGTCCAGTTGTTAAAGCTGCCACCATTAGACTTGTTTTGTCTATTACTGTCACCAGGGGATGGAGTCTTCACCAACTGGATGTTCAGAATGCGTTCTTACATGGCGTTCTCGAGGAGGAGGTTTACATGAAGCAACCACCTGGTTTTGTCGATGAGACTAAACCTCAATATGTTTGTAAGTTGGACAAAGCTTTGTATGGTCTGAAATAGGCACCCAGAGCTTGGTACTCCAGGTTGTGCACAAAGTTAAAGCAACTTGGTTTTTGGCCCTCCAAAGGTGACACCTCCTTGTTCTTCTTTCAGAAAGGGAAGGTGATTATCTATATGCTCATTTATGTAGATGACATAATTGTTGCTAGCTCCTCACCAGAGGCCACCTCAGCTTTACTCAAGAATTTGAAAAATGACTTTGCACTTAAGGACTTGGGAGAGTTACATTATTTCTTAGGTATTGAGGTAAAAAAGATACCTAATGGGATTTTGTTGACTCAAGAGAAATATGCTAATGATATTCTCAGACGTGTGGGCATGAAGGGGTGTAAACCTTGTAGTACTCCTTTGTCTACTACAGAAAAGTTGTCCTTACATGAAGGGGAACTGTTAAGTCCAGAAGAAGGAACTAAGTATAGAAGTGTTGTTGGTGCACTTCAATATCTTACTTTGACACGACCTGATATATCTTTCTCTGTCAATAAGGTTTGTCAATTTTTGCATGCTCCCACTTCCATGCATTGGACAGCTTTTAAAAGAATATTGCGCTATATCCAAGGGAGTGCTGGAATAGGACTGAAAATATGTAAGTCATCATCAACCACAGTAAGTGCCTTTTCTGATGCAGACTGGGCAGGATGTCCTGATGACAGGAGATCTACTGGTGGGTTTGCTGTTTTTCTTGGTTCTAATCTCATATCATGGAATGCCAAGAAACAAGCAACTGTTTCCAGATCCAGCACAGAGGCAGAATACAAGTCACTTGCAAATGCAACTGCTGAGGTAATGCGGGTAGAAACCCTGCTTGATGAACTAGGAGTTGAAAGATCACAAGTCTCTTGTCTATGGTGTGATAATCTTGGAGCAACATATCTTTCTGTGAATCCTGTGTTTCATGCAAGTACAAAACACATAGAAATTGACTTTCATTTTGTTTGAGAAAGAGTTGCAAGAAAGCTTTTGGAAATCTGGTTTATACCAACTGGAGATCAGGTTGCTGATGGCTTCACAAAGCCTTTACAAGCTCGACAACTTCAAGCCTTCAAGAACAATCTTAACCTTGACATGTTTAGATTGAGGGAGGATGTTAAACGATAGGCTTAAGTTGTATTGTAACGTGACAATGTCACGGTTGTGATTGTGTGCGTGTGTATCATCTTGTAACCCAAGGCAGGTGGTTAGAGGCGAGCCTATCTCTTGTAGATAATTTGTATAGCTTGGATGAGGGGCCAAGCCCAAAACCACCTGCCGTATCTTGTACATTGTTGATTATATAAGCACACACGCATCCCTGCTAGGAGGTATACGCTTCACACCAAAACCTCTAGTTTTTACAAAATCTCCAAGGAGTCTTGCCAACCAAACTCCTTGAAAATGCTCCTGCACAAGCTGCGACATACTCGGCTTCACATGAAGAATTAGCCACAGCTTTCTGCTTCTGTGACACCCAACTAACCACATTGGTTCCAAGAAAAATTACTACCCCAGATGTGCTCTTCCGGTCATTCTGCCCTTAGCGTGGGCCCCACCGGTCATTGAAAATATAAAAACATAAATACACATGGGTGTTGTTTGTGCTAAAAAACAAAATAAAGAATATCTAATGGGAAAAACACGATTTTGTCATGTGCATAATGCTAGATCAATTTGCAGATTTACGTGAGGCATTTCTCATCTGCCACGATTGGTAATGCTCGCTAAGATTACCATATTAATTAAATAGTAAATATGTTTTTTTGCAAGGTGACCGTAATATGAGTATATTTATCCTAGATTCTTTTGCAAAATCAATGGCAAGCTGCATATTAATGATTTTGCAAAAAAAGTTACGAGTTATGGAATAGTGGATGTACCACCTTGTCCAACAAATCATTCGGTAGGAGTATATTTCTTTGCACTTATCAAAGAAACACATGAGCTGTGGTCACGGTGACATACAAGGAGGCGACGAGGACCTTGATCTGGGTTCTCATCGTGGAGGCCGCCCTGGCAATAAGCTTCGGTAGTTCATCTGTGTGATGGACCTGTACGGAACTGAACTTGGAACTATGGCGACACCACGGTAGATGTGGCGTGGAGAGGGATGGAACCAGTGGCGGAGCTTGGCCCAGAAATTTGGGCGGGCCGGCTGTAGGAAATTACTCTAGGGGTTGTGTTTCATTGGCTAAAAATATGTATATACTGCAGGAAAATCGTATGGGCTGGGCGGGCCACGGCCAATTCGGCCTTGCCGTAGCTCTGCCACTGGATGGAACCCCTTATATAGATTGATTCACAAGGGTTTTTCACATAGGCGTTGGGCAGCGAGTGTATGATATACTATACTGCCTCAGCCGGGCTACATTGACGAGCTTAGAGAAGGCCTGCGCACGTGCATGCAGATGATGGCAGCTAGGCTAGCAATGGCATCTGGTCAAGGCTTTGACCATTCGTTCGGTCCTCAAAATTTATTTGTGAAGCTGGTGAGTATGCTATAAGTGTCGCTTGGGAGAAAGCAAGGGTAAGAGATTCAATGAAAGTTGCACTCTTAGTGATGCTCAAAAGAAATATGATATCACAGATAGAGTTTTATACTGTGGTATTCGCTTGTGAAAATTTTAGGCCCAAATCACTGACATAAGGTCAAAGTTAATGTTACCACTTAGCCTTGAAAAGTATCTTAACCAAGAAGAACGCAAAGCCCCAATTAATTCAAGGGATTTTGCTATAGCAGGAATTTGATTTTCAGATATTTTATAGGGATGATATGAAAGTTACCGAGGCAGAAGGAACTATGATAGTGAAGGTCTACATGTGGGAACACAAAGAATTTGCATCCCTTTTGGAACAATTGTAACCCTTACCAGAAAGATGCAATGTGTGATGAGCAACACTAACCGGCCTATGGAGTATCTACTATCTGCTACTAAAAAGAGAGCTTCACGCAAGGTACACGACTTGGGTTTAAATAGTTACCCTGATAGTCTCAATCCATGTAAGTTAGTCAGGGGTAAAAAACCAACCTGCTTCGAAGTAGAGGAAGGACATAAACTGTCCACCAGTTGTATTTTATTGCCTCCTATGAATTTATGTATCGTGTACTGTACATATTTTTCTGGATTGAGAATTTGGTTTTACAGGGTGGTACAAGCAGCTATGCTCATACCACAACCCTTCTTCCTCTTTGGAACTGCGGTCCGCTAACGCAAAATAGGTACGACCAATGGGACATGCGGCGATGCTCGTACGGCTTGTCCCACCGACCGTATTCTCAGTTTCGTGGCTCAGTGCTTCATTGTTTTAAAAACACTTTTTATCGCAGATCAAGCCACAATACAAGCATGAGTACAACCAGCCATGCACGTACCGGGCACCAGCTTCTCCTCTCGATAGATGAAGCGGCAACAAGTATTAAGATACGAGCACTAGTCACAATTGCAGGAAAATCAACAGATTCCTTCCAGAAGTTGGTGGTTTGTCTCCTAATCTTCCTCCATAACCCTAATATCGCGATATCCAGAACCCACGCCTCATAATATACCCCTTGGATGCCTCTCCTTTTGCATATTGACAAACCAATCTATTCCTAGATGCATATCAAGTTTGCAGGTGAAGGGATGTCCATCAAGGCCGTGTCATATTCATGTGATGGATGGCAACATCCTCTCAGCAATAATAGTATCACCTAGCCGCTGGTCACAACTCACCGCATGGTTCATGTCCCTTTCATGAGAGGGACTTTAAACTAGAAGATGCATCTCCATCCCGGGATCAAGCGCAATCGATCTTGGTGCGAAAAGCACAAAGACAATTTGTTCGAAGAGGAGGACCCTGTGGAGAGGGTGATGGAAGAAGATGAGGATGAATATAAGGTAGAGAACATTAGTAAGGCGCAAATTGCATCCGTCAAATACAATAACAACAATAAGCATGTACCTGCTCGTAAGGAACCCACAACAATCAGCGATGGGTGTACCATCCGATAATACTACACACACGGAAATAAACAACGGAGTTTTACAGACCTGTCTGCGTACCCTTCTCTAATCCCCCCCCCCCTCGATTTTCATTGGTGGGCCCTCCTCACTTAAACAAATCTCAGTCAATCTATTCTAAGCAGGTCGTTAATCCCCATAAACTGCCCGTGAGTCTAGCATTGCTCGTGTACCATCCATGAGCCGTTGGAGGGAACTTATTAAGAGATCCTCCGAGAAACAGTATTGTGAAGAAGTTCACAACTGGCGCCCTCATATCCATCAAGCTGCCTGGAGGATGGGATAAGAAGTACCTCACCGATGCGAACTTCACGCCAAGGCTGCACCCCCTGGCATCGAGAACAGTGGCGGAGCCAGGATTCGAGTATAGGGGGGGTCGAGTACATATATTGATCTAATCTCATTGGTAATTACTCGTTGCTCCTACTAAAATTGTTGATCGTTGGGGGGGGGGGGGGCTGGCCCCTGCTCGCCCCTGGCTCCGCCCCTTATCGAGAATGCATTTACCAATGTGAGGTACATGCTAATGGATCACTTTCTTCATGGTGATCTCTTGCATGAGCGTATCAGGTGGTTCGAGAAGAAAATTGTGGATGACACCATGTCCACCCTCAATATCTGCTTCGTTATCAACGCTGACCTGGAGGAGATCGTACGCTCAAACAAGCGCCAACAAACTGATCTCGAGAAGACCAACGAGTCGCCTCACCATATCCTTGCCCGCGCGACCCAATACTTCAGAGAAGAAATCCTTTGCTACCAATAATTTGAAGGTATTATGTGATCTCGTCATCATAGTGTTTAAGCTCAAGGTGATTTGTAAACCCTGTATCATTTACTTCTTTTTTGTGTTTTTGTTTCACCAAGTTCAATTAGTTTTCATGGATAATAACCTTTGATGAAAGTCAAGATTCACCTAACCGAAGAGGAATAATTTTTTTATGATGGAGGATGGTATTGCGACATTATGACATATCTATCATATGTATGAATTACGATGAATGCTAATGTATTTGTCACTCTCTGATGACTATAGGGTCTTCCACACCACCGCTATTGTCTATTAGTGAGTGTAGGCTATCAATCTTATGGGTTAGGTTATTAGTTGCTAAACTACTCTGAAGAAACAAACGTGATGACAAAAGATTAGTTCTAAAAATTACAAGTTAGGTATCCCTAATTTAATTTGGAGTTGCAATTTGGCTTGATCGTTATTGTTCTACCCCGCAAGCACTAAGCATGCTTAGCCCCGATGATCACAAAAAGCTAGTAAATGCTATGTCACGGGCAAATAAGCTTGTTCAACATTGTGTGGGGAATGGGAAGAGCTCCAAAATAGAGAAGTAGTACTTTGAGAAAGATTCACTATTTGTTAGAATGTATCTCTAGTAAAGTACTTCATAAGACTGTACTTCCTCCATTAAGTAATAGATAATTAAAGGTGTGGAAGCCTCTCTAATTATCTTGTTGGTAGAAATATATGAGTGTTCATGCTGGTTCGCTATCTTTTACATTTATCATTTTGATTCAATGTAACCATTCGATCAAAATAAATTCATGCTTCATAAACGTGGTGACCCTGTTCTCTCAGTCGTGATCTTTGCTAGGGGGTGAGCAAAGTCTAAGATTGGGGGAGTTGATGAGTCCATTTTGTAGCACTCTCTAACCTCTTTTTTTTGCATCCTAGTCATAGGAATTTTGGAATTTTACCGCTTTCACGCGTCATTTTTTTAGCATTGGTGGGAAAACAGATGGAAGGGTGTGATAGTATGGATGATGGATTATATCTTGACGAAACCCTTGAGGAATAAAATGGAGGTTATTTGCATGAAGGAAAAATTCCAACCTGGGTGCATCATGCCGAGTTGTGTGCTCGGTGGCTGAGTTCTTTGAAAATTTGCGGCATAGATGATGGAAAAACAAGGAGACCAGGATAATTTGAGGCCACCTTCTAATTACCTTGGCGGCCGATAAAAGCACGACGAACATGGCCGTATGGGTTACAACTTTAGAAGAGCGAATGCTATCATCAAATACATGAAGATTTAGGAGAGGGCACGGTTTGCAACTATAAAAGAGCGACGAACATATGGCCATGCATTTTCTTTCATAGTTTGTGAACCAGTCTAATTTAAATACCTTTGTGGCCTAGAGAATCAGGTTCCAGCTATAATCACTAAAGATATAATTGGTGATGACACCAACTATTTCATACTAAAGCCCAGAAACGTGATTCACGCTGCCACACTGATCTCCAATTTGGTAATCTCCTGGATATTGTCCCATGACTTCTTCTCTGTTTCACCCCTCCTCTACTTCTTTCTCCTGCTATTGCCTCCGCCTCCACACTTATACCAAGCCACATTGAAGATTTTCAGACTGCAAAGGAATGCTTAGTACGTCCAAATATTGTGAGTCGCTCTTCTAGCTATATCAGCTAGTAGCGGGATTTCTGAGCACTTATTTACCCTTGCTCAAAAGGGAGGCACCAACATCTCTCAAGATGGGAGAGAGAGAGAGAGAGAGAGAGAGAGAGAGAGAGAGAGAATAACTTAGAACAAAAGTCACCAACAACCAACCAACATCCAAATAGAAACATGTATAGAGTTGACACATCGACACACATGATAACAAGTTTATTTCATAGGGTTGCGAGACTGGACTCCCAACACTAGAATCTGCTAATATCATAACACACCCTCGAAAGCCAAACACCCAATGAAAACTGCCCACATCTTCGGTGATACATACACCCCATCATGCGAGAGATCGATTGGGGCTATGCCATTTTCCCCTCACTTACTCCTACTTAGGACCACATGCCGCAAGATGCTGCTCCAGCTGCAACAAAAGAAGAAGAACACGTCAATGATTAAGACATGTTTGTGACGCACAATGATGCTCAATTCACATGGTTTCACAAATTAGTCATGATGCAAGGTGGTCGGTATCATATTCTGGTACTTGGCGATGCTTAACTTATGGTGGGAAACAAAGAAACTCCACTGCTTAGAGCTATCCCGTACATGCATCTACCGACATGTGATGACGAAATTAAGAACAATAAAATTCAACGGCCCAATTGGACTTGCGGAGACCTGGAACTAAAGTGCTCGAGAAACAAAACAGGACCTCTCTATATAAATTTCAACGACAACAAAGAATACAATTAATGTAAAATAATTTATCCTCAAGCAATCAATGTATTATGATACTAGTGAGAAGTTGGTAGTAAAAATACAGCATATGGACATAAGGGACTACCTCCATTATGATCTTGAACATGCTGCGTAAATCGTAGAACTGAAACCTGACACGACCCAGTGCCTCGAGGTACCTGGAATAATGCAAATATACCTGTGTCAAAATCTGGAGAGATTAAGTGAACTGAGCTGAAATGGTTAAGAAATTGTAAACCTCTGTTTGAAAAAACAAACTCTAGCCATCTCAGACTTAAGTCATGCTGTAAACTTAAGTCTAGAGCTCACAAGTTACAACGGAATTATCAAAGAGGCATATTCATGTAATGAACCAAGTTCTAACCATCAAGTGGTTGTAGATGAAATGAACAAGCATGTTAGTTCTTCATGATATCTGATTGTAGGTGCTAAATATAGTGCCATAATAGAGAATATCAACCAGCAGGTTTACATATCAAATAATGTGAACAATAAAGAGTGTGAAGAATATATTTTTTGCAACGCATATAATAAGGTACTGAGTACTGACCCTTCTTTGTTTTTTGCCTCAGGACTGAAGTGTTGCACGCAGCAGAGGTTCAATCTCTTAGCACCAACACTGATATATGTCAAAAAGAGCAAGATCAGGAAATGAGAAATTTATCATACTTATTAAACGCCACTGCCGCATGTTGATACACATAAGTATACTTCTTTTCTTTTACACATAAGCATACTTGCGATGCCATAAAAATATTCTCAAGAAGTCGTTTCCTATCATGGTTGTCAACACAATAAATGGTTTGATAAACCAGAAAAATAAGGTTTTACACGCGACAGAGCATATGTAGTACTGAGTACTAGAGATATGTACAGAACGACAAAGTTTCACTTGCTAAGACATAACATTTGCAAGATTGTCGATGGCTCCATTACCCGAAACACAAGTAAGTTCAGCTATTCTAGTTATGGCCATACAATCCTGCGCCAACCTATCGGGGTTCTCCACTAGAATAGCTGAATTTGCAGGATTGTCGATGGCTCCATTACCCGAAACACAAGTAAATTCAGCTATTCTAGACATGAGCCACATGGTCGTGACGTACACACCCCTGCGCCAACCTATCGAAATATATAGAAAAACATTGATGCTGTGGAGAACCCCGTAAAGGACACTGGCGCATATAATTATTATAAGAAATGCTTGTCCTTGACAACTAAGGGCATTGCGTTGGTAGGAAAACGGACAATTTTGTTACTGGAAACACAACTAGGCTCAGCTCTTCTTCTACTTTATGTGCATACGACAACCGCAAACGACACGGCATGTCTGAATAGAGACACGGACACACCAGAAAAAACTACCATTAGCAGAATAGCATATAATTAATAGTAGGAACGCTCGTGAGACAACAAAGTATTCCTTGTGGAACCGTAACATCGCTGTTGGCATCAATACCATACTTCTGTTACACGAAACAAAACTAAATTCAGCACTAGAACTTATGGCTACACGACAGGGCAAACAGCATGAACGGCATACTCCTGACAAGGGAAACATATCTGGTTCGCACAACATGGATGCAGCGAAGAAATAAACATACAGTTAAAACTTGGGGGGTGGGGGGGGGGGGGGGGGGGGGGGATATAGAGGAAAGAGCTTCCACCTGCTGCAGGTCACCTTCAGCTGCTGCACCAGGCCATCCACCTTGTCGAAGTCCACCTCGGGCTCGTTTCTGCATGTGAATCTCAGAGCAGAGAAGAGACAAGATGAGTCTGTATCCGACTGAGACCAGAATAACGAGAGCAGAGGGGAGAGAGGGGGCTGGTATACGGACATCATCAGGCCGGTGATGTCGTTGATGATCCTCTCGGCGTCGATGAGGAAGCGGTTCATGACCTCAACGACGTGGGCCGGGGTTTCGCGGCCCTGCTCCCGCATCCTCTGCAGCTGCAAGAAAGCGTCGTCCACCAGACCCTAGATCCATCACATACGCCAAGGCAAACGTCAGATCAGCCAACCAGCCAGGCCAAAACCGGTCCAAGACGGCGATGCTCGGCAATTCCAGGCCACGATTAGGGATGTAGATGGGACGTTGATGGGAGGAGGGAGGGGGCCTCACCGTGTTGAACATGGTGGCGATGAGGACGTTGATCTGGCCCCTTATCGCGGCGGCCGCCATGGCTTGCAGGAACTGGAGGCAGGGAGCGCTGGGGAAATCGGAGCTGCGGCGGCGGCGGCGTCGGAGTGGATGAGGAGTTGAGGGGGGATGGAATGGGATCCCGTATGTATAAAGCTCGACTCACGAGCTCTCTCGCGGAGGCGTTTTGGCAGTGACTGCTGGCTTTAGTGTACTGCTTCGTCGTGGCGCCATTGATACAATGGAAACGGCGTGCGTGCATGCATGCAGATGGAGTGACGCTGACGAGAAACCGGTAAAGAAAGTTGTGTGTGGAGTACTCTTCTCTGCGGCCTGGAGTGCCCGATTTTTTTGCGGGAAACCGGCAGGAGCACTTCCTTTCCGTATTAGACGGAAAAGAGTGCCCCATGCATAGCCCATCCACCAGCAAATCAACGCACCCATGGAATTCGAACCCACGTATTAAAAAATGGTCATATAATCAATGTGCACATATTTTAAAATATCTTCCTGTAACTTCGTAAAAATTGTCACATTCTCTAAAATAGTGTTCAACCATTTATAAAAAAGTTCATGCAATTTAAAAGCTGATCGCTCAATTTAAAAATTCTTCATGTAATTAAAACAGAAGTTCAGATTGAAAAACATGTCCATGTACTTTTTTTTGAGTTTACCTGTAGTTCTAAAAAAAGGTTCATGCACTTCGTAGAAAATTGTTCATGCAATTAAAAAATTTCACGTGTTAAAAAATGTTCATGTTACTGTAAAAATTACTTATTATTTATTTAAAAATCCAGTAATTATAAAAAACTCCACATATCTTTTTGAAAAAATTCCAGCAATTTCTCAAAATATCAAGGATGAACTTTTTTAATTCATGATGGATAGTTTCAAGATACATGGCAAACAATTTTTAATACACGATGAACATTTTTGAACATGGACTAATTTTCTTAGTATGGGATCAACCTTATTAAAGTACACAACGAATATTTTTTTAAACACTAGAAACATTTTTGATATAACGAATGATGAACAGTTTCTTGATACATGGTGAACACATTTAATAAAAGATGAACATTCATAATATTTGATGAATATTTTTAAAACATACGTGATCTTTTTCCTAAAGGGGAAATAAGGCCTGCATTTTACCAAGGTTGTGCCACTAACGCATACGGAGAAACTAGGCAAATGCCGCTATGCGTCGTACCACCTGGATGTAAACTACATGAGCTGCAGCGTCCGTGCTCCCACCTCGTCAAAGTCCACTGCGGGCTGCTCCCTGTGAATTCCAGAGCAGACAAGATGAGTCAGTATGCGAGACCAAGAGCAGAGGGAAAGTTAGAGGGCGTGGGGACGGTGGTATGGACATCAGTGTGTCGATGCCGTCGAGGATCTTGTAGGCTGCGTTGATGAAGAGGCGGGCTACATCGACAGCGGTGATGTCCCCCCGCAGCTCCTTGAACGCCTGCTTGTCCACCACACCCTGGATTGCAAAGTCGAAGGCCAAGTCAGCCGTCTAGCTAGCCATGCCAATACCTATAACCGCACGACTAGATGGGAGGGGATGGGTAGGGGACTGGGTCACCTCGGCGTACATGGAGGCGATTTGGGTGTTGAGCTAGGCCCTCAATGTTGCGGACGCCATGGCGAGGAGATTCAGGGGATTGAGCTGACACGGAGGGAATTCGGTGGCTGTGGAGAACAAGGACGGGAGGAGTGAAGGTTGTATTGTTGGGATCACAAGGGTCTCTCACGTAGCCATTTGGCAGTGACTGCTGTACTACAACAAGTCTAGCTGATCAGTAAATTATAGAGGAGTAAACTGGCGACTAAACCTTAGTGAAGTATTTTTACTCCATTAAGTTTCGGTTATTTCTAAATGATCCCTAAATTTAGCGGAGTAAAACTTATGTTTGGTTCATACATTTCATCGAACACCACTATGCGCCTCTGTGACGATGGTGACCAGGCCGATAACGCTGGTGAGCAAGTCAGAGGTCGCACACACCAGACATGACACGTCTGCCTGCACTAATCAAAGCTGGCACTAGTGTCCGCCGTACCCTACATGCTCGTGCTCGAGCTGGATGAGGAGTTGGACCCGATCAAGGTGCTCTTACGTGCATATTTCAGTCACAGTTGTGGGCACCTTGTTCTTCAGCATATTGCTGTAGGTCTCAGTCACCCCCATGGGCACCTTGTTCTTGAGCACGTTGTTTACTTGCAGGCTTCAGTGACCGCCGTTCACACCACAGAAGAGCTCGCCCATGCCGCTGCTCCGGTCGATGAGGAGGACGCGGTCGGTGAGCAGCACGTAGAGGAACGATGACGCGGTGGCGAGAGTGTGGTTACCGAGGCCGCGGTTGTAGACAGAGACCACATACTTGCACTCAGCATTGAGAACACTCCTACCGGCGCTCAACTGCTGGATGGCGCTCGGATGTACGCGCCGCTGCCGGGCCGCACCACCGCTGGAGCTCGCCGTGGAAACATATGATTTTAAGTGATCGGATAGAGTTGCTTATGCATGGAGCTACTGGTTGTTTGTCCACGTGTCCATGGAAGAGAGTGCCAGTTTCTGGTCGACTCGATAGCCATGCGCAACAAGATTGCCGTATGGGCTCTCCAATGCCCTTGCTTGGGTGTTATCGCTTGCTCGTAGCCCATCAACTACAAACAACACGGAGACACGTTCCAGCCCACGGTAATGCTGGTCCTGAAATGGGTAGGGCCATCAATTCTAGAACGGGCCACTCAGTCCTGAGTTTCACTCAAACAAAAGTTTCGCTCTTCAAATGGGTCGGGCCGTCCATTCTAAGGGTCAGTGGCTATGTGATCACCGGATGTCACCCCGTCGATCATCCCCTCTATTTTGCCCGTCCTCCGGCATGTCCGTGGTGCCATCGTGCTTGTAGCAGGCCAAACTAAAGATTTCAACCGAAAAGAGATGTTTAACATATCCACATATGGTGATTTTCTGCACTATCTGTACACCAGCCAACAACAAGACATGCTTTGAGAGAGACATCACAACATACAACAGAATAAAGTCACAAGCAATCAACCAACTAGGTATAGGGTTTACACATGGCCTGCAGGTAGGCGGCACTCCATCCATGACACACAAGTTTATGGACTTGACAAACATACATCGACATCACAACAAGTTCCATTCACAGGGTTTCACACGCAGCCTCTTGTGCTAGACAACCTTTGAACACTGCCGCGTCTTCGGAGACACATACACCCCATAATGCAAGGGATCGCATGGGGCCATGATCTTTCCCCTTTACTTGCTGCTACTTAGGAGGCTGCGATCTGCTCCTTTAGCTGGATCCGAAGATGAATAATAGGTCAATGATTAAAACAAGTACCTTCCAAAAATTATTACGGCAATTCTATTGCACACAATGGTGCTAAAGTCACATATTGTCACTAATCAGCCATAATACAAATCGGTCTATTTCTTATTTGGGTATTTGTCAAAGATTAATTTAAGCTTGGAAATAAACAAGTTCCATTAGTTTTTTAGAGCTACCCCATACATCTATCAAATGCGATGACAAAATTACAACATAAATATTTAACAGATATATGAGACTTTTCGATATCTCAAGCTAAGCGCTCCAAAACTAAACATCAAAACAATAAGGTTAAAGATTTAAGGTTGTTCTTTTCCCCCAATTTAAACAATATATGGACAATCTATGGATTATGAAACTAGTGAGAAATTGGTATCAATATCCAACATTAGACGCATAAGGTGCTACCAGTATCACGATCTCCAACTCATTACGCACAATACTGAACCAAGTCCTAACAACAGTCAATGACACAAGGCACCTGAAATAATACAAACATACTACATTGCCAAATTCTGAAGAGTTTAACATAATGAGTTGAAGTGGTTCGAAAATTGTAACCCACTATTTTAAAAATGAAAAAAACTCTAGCCATATCAGATTTTACTTGTGTTATAAGCCTAAGTCTAGAGCCAACAAATTACAAGAGAATCATCAAAGATTAGCATATTCAGATACTCAACCAAGTAATATCAAAAACGCAAAGCAGGTTACTTCTTAATATTGTTAGATTGGTATGAGAAGAAAATAAGGACATAAAAGACAATATGAGCTGGCAGGTTTACATTGAGACATTGAAAAACAGTGTTGCGAATGATTATCAGTGTAACATTTGTAATAAGGTATTGAGTTTTGAGTCTAGGGTTTTGGTTACCGCTCAAAATTTCGAGATTTACCATGGTTACCGCATATTTCAGTCCCCCTTAGTAAATGGGCATTTCCAGCATAAAAATTTGCTTTTTTGAATTTTTTGAATTCTAACGCTCATTGTATAGTAAAGTGTAGCAGCACCTCACAGCATGCGTGTAGACAATGTTCCACTGAGCTAGTAGCTCTTTTATGATAAATATAAGTTCAAGTGCTATCTATATCTATTTTGAAAGAATTTGAATTCAAAATTCAATTATAAATTTCATTCGAAATTCGGTCGAAATTTTCTCGAAATTACATGGTAACCACATTTACTGATCCCCCTCGGTAAAAATGCCCCATTCGGCAACCAAAACCTTGGTTCTAACCCATGTTCGCATTTTCTGGCATTGAAATGGTGGAAGTGCCTGCAGGCGAGGTTCACTTGCTGTGCACCGACACTGACACATGCAACAAAATTAAATGCGGTTCAAGAGATTAGAAACTTATCAAACTTATCATAAACTAACAAGTGAACTCAATAATATTCTCAAGGAGCAATTTCCAATCACGATTGTTAACTCAATAAATTGTGTGATGAACCAGAAAAAACACCATTGTCGTTACATGCAATAACAGATCAGTACGAGTACCATAAATATTTATAAAATGACAAAAAAATTATTGTTGGACAATAACACTGTCATGAATACCGACAATTCCATTACACGAAACACAACCAAATTTCAGTCTTATAATTTTGGCTATACGATAGCCGAATGACGTACACACCACGCGCCAGACACATCTGAATAGAAACATCATTCCAGTGGAGAAACCAAAAAATAGCCATTGGCATTACGTAGAATGGCAGATGATTAATAACCCATTCTTGTGAAACGACAAATTTTTAATTGTCAACCTATAGAATAATGACATTGCCTGAACAGCAGATGCAATAGCACAAGAAACGTTCTCAAAACGACAAAAGTTGCCCTCGCCAAGCTATACTATTACCATTGGCAGGAGTACCAAAAATTCAGCAACATAAGATATAGAACTAACCTCATGTCTTCTATCTATGGCTATATGATGGGCGCCACGAACGAGACGAACCTCGTGCGGTCGTGCCCCATGAGTTACACACCCTATGACGACACACCCGAATAAAAACAATATCGATGTCGTGGACAAATTAGAAAAACCACCGTTAGTGATACGCATATAGTAGCATATCATTAATACCAGGGATGTTTGCAAAAACGACAACTTTATATACTCAATAATGCCATTGACATTAACTGGGATGCTGGTAACTCCGTTACACCAAACAGGACTAAACTAGAACTAGATTCTTTGAAAGTGCAACTGACATTTTTTTAACAGAATCCTTTGTGCAGTACAAACTGATCTGAACCGAAGCTGCGAGCAAACAAACATACATTTAAAAATAAATAGGTGGAAAATAAAAGATTTATCATCGTCAATTCATCAGCTGAAGGTGCACTCCATGAGCTGCTGCACCAGGGCTTCCACCTCATCGAAGTGCACTGCGGGCTGCTCGCTGTGATTTCCAGAAAAGATAAGATGAGTCAGTAGTACTTGAGATCGAGAGCAGAGGGAGGGCATGGGCGAGGAACTGACATCAGGGCGCGGATGTCGTCGAGGATCTGGTAGGCATTGTTGATGAAGAAGCGGGCGACCTCAGCGGCAGCCAAAATCCATAACCATACGACTAGAGGGGAGGGGAAGGGCCTCACATCGGTGTACATGCCGGCGATATGGGCGTTGAGCTGCGCCCTCAGTGCTGCGGCTGCCATGGCAAGGCGAGGAGAGGTCCTGCGGTCCGGGGGACTGAGCGGTGGAGACGGGGGAAATCGGCTGCGGATGCGGAGTGAATGAGGACGGGAGGAGGAGCGGAGATTGTATAGCTGGGCTCACGAGGGTTTCTCACGTAGGAGTTTGGCAGCGAGTGGTGGATTAGCTGTACTGCATCGTCGGCCGGGAGCCATTAGTTAGCTTGCTTGGAGACGGCGTGTGCATGCAAAGCATGGATGGAGCCACCGGTTGTGTGTCAACGTGAACACCGAAGCGAGCGTTCGTTTCTGGTCGACTCGAGAGTCGAGACGGCCGTCCAACAAGATTGCGGTATGGGCTCTGCCATGTCCTGGGCTGCCTTCTCTCTTCAAATGCACATCCCATGAGACCTCTCCCAATGCAATGGTGCTTAGATGAGGTGCTAAGTGCATTAAATACCTTAGCAACTCAACTTCCCAATGCATAGGTGCTTAACTTGTTGTTGCTAAGCACACTTTATTTAATGAGTTAACACCTAAAGTCTTTCATGCATTGGTCAAATTGTTTCATTTAAGCGGTTTGCCTAGGTTCTCGCGCTTGTCATTGGTTCTTTCTGGGGTCACCAAAGTGCTCTCTCCCCTCTTTAAATGATGTGCCATGTCATTTTTCCGCTTATGTGGCATGCTTAGCACCTGTCAACGGTGGAGCACTGGGAAGGGCCTGACATCTCTTCAACAACGACGCCGCTCCCAAAACGGGCCGTTCTGTCATTGCACAACGAACAATTCAGCCTCCTAGCTTTTTTCACTCTGTAAACCTTCCTTTATATTTATACTACCTCCATTTCACAATGTAGTGCGCCCTTATTTTTTGACCATAAATTTAACTAACGAGACCAAGTGCGGCGGGAGCAAAAATTATACCACTAAATTGGTATCGAAATACGAATTCAGTGTAATAATTTTTGTTTCCGCCGCAATCGTTCTCGTTGGTTAAGTTTACGGTCAAATTTAGATCTCGAGATGCGTAAGCGCACTACATTATGGAACGGAGGGAGTACCAATGTTAGAGCATCTACGGCCGGACTAGGCAAATCCAAATTCAACCCCTCGGCAGACATGCCCGGGCAAGTCCGCGGATAGTGACCGGTCAGGCCCCAAATATTGGATTCTACAACCAGACACCTTAAAATAGAAACCTCAAATCCATCTAAGCGGAGCTCACCCGTGCCCATCTCCGGCGGCCGGTGGTACTCCCCAGGGTGTTGGTCCGGTCACCGGCAAGGTAGAGTATGTCATATGAAACTAGCCGGCTCACGGGACTCAAGGCGTCGCCGTCTCCCATGCCCTACTCTTCCTTGTCGCAGCCCGGAGCCCGAACAGTGCCGGTGGACGTCAGATCGATTATTGATCTGTCCTGGGATGAGCCGGTGACATTCACCACAACGCGGTTGCGGCGCCTGGACTGCTGCATCATATGGGGCACCGGAGAATGCGACTCTGTTTTGCCGACGTCCACCGCCGAAAGGGTTGCCGCCGCCTTCCTCGCCCGTTGCCTTGCACGCCGGGCATGCCACGCCATGTTTGCGTCAGGCAATGCCCATGGTGTGTCGATGGCATCGGCGCACCAATGAAGGGGTTAAGCATCCACCACCGCGTTCCGATGAAAGACGGACCACACCGCCTTCGGTGAGGCAACGAGGGCACACCTAGCGCCAGATCCATCCACCATTTTGGTGGACGGAATGGATTCCCGACAGAAGGAGTCCAAGAGCTGCCTCACACGGGTGGCCACCTCCCAGGAGCTGCGCAGCGCAAGCCGGACGGCCATCTCCTCCTCGAGGGTGTGTGCAATGAGCTCGCGGTCGACGGATCTGGAGATGAAGGATTTGGATCCGCTGCCCGCCATGTCGGAGAAGGCCAGAGATCATCGGATGAGAGATTGGATGGCGGAAGGGAGTATAGGGAAGTAGCTAGGGTTTTGTCCGGCATGCGGATGGCGAAAAATATATGTGGGTTCCTTGTTGCTAGCGTGGGTTGGGTCCGACCTGACGGATACGTCCGGGCATGCCCATATCCGCCTCATATTTGGGTTGTATATGAGGGGTGCCGGTCAGTCAGAGCGTTTGAGGCCCATTTGAGATGCCCGTCTGGGTCGAATTTTATTGTTTGGGCCATCCGCCTGGATGTTTGACGTGGGTTTGAGGCGTCCGGCTATGAATGCTCTTACATCATTTGTTCTCAAGAAGATAAATACATGAAAGTACCATCGTTACACAAACATTGTTGATATGCCAAGGACTTCTTGAGTGCCTTATTTACTGGTGGTCTACCATTTGCACGTGTGGTGGCAGAATTTTTTCCTTAGTATTCATTTTCGCAACCTTTAGATGGAGGGGGAGGAAGGATGGAGGAGGAGGATGGGGGAGGAGTGGCGGATGGAGATGGGGCGGCGGCTGGAGGAGGATAGAGGAGGGTAGCGACTAGAGGGGCGGAGGTTGGAGGGAGGTGGGGCGGTGGCTGGAGGAGGAGGAGGGAGGAGGACGGGGCGATGATAGAGGCACAATGCAACGACGGCGGTGACGAGGGAGGAGGAGGAGGAGGATGGTCGGGCGCGGGCGAAGAGTGGCACAAAGGAGAGTGACGAACGGGCGCACGGAAAATGTTTAACTTAGCAGTAGTGCGGGTCATGGACCAATGCTAGTGCTAACCACATTAGCTGTAGCGTGGGTCCTGGCCAAGCACCACTGCTAAGTGGGGACGGGTAGCTCGGCTCGGCTGGCCATAGCAGCAGCGCGGGCCAGGAGAACACGCTATTGCTAAGGAGTTTAGCAGGAGCGTGAGCCCCTGACCCGTGCTCCTACTATGGCAAGCCCGTGGGGCACAGCAACTCCTCCCTCTGGGACCACTTAGCAGTAGTGTGGGTCATCGACCAACGCTACTGCTAACTTGCTACCTGCAGTGCCGGTATGTGACACGCTACTACTAATTACCAGTAGCGCCACCCCACATACCAACGCTACTGCTAAAGTTTTATCTGTAAGTTTTTCCCTAGTAGTGTTAGCAAGTGTTGCTGATGAACGAGTTGCGGAATTACAAAATGGTTTGGTGGAAATGTAGATTCTGTGTTCCTCTTTCAAACCCCAAATAATCATGGAGATTGAATAGAGGGATTGGGAGGAATCAATATTTCATATAGGTATGGTGGAGCACCTCAAATTTAATGGAATGGGGGTACTTATACCCCCTGCTCCCTAGGCAGACCAGACCATTGCCTCACAACGGACTCCGGGGCCCAGGACTTAATAGACCGGGGACTCGAACTCACCTGAGGCAGACCCCCACATCTCGCAATAGGACATGGGGGAAGAGACCCCAAGGATCGGGGCTAACCAGATGGTTGCATGCCCACTCCGGGGACCCGGAGGTCCAAGACCCCAAGGACCTGATGCATGCAGAAGGTTAGCAACACAATGGGCAGGGGACTTTGGGACCCAAGCATCCCAGGGTATGGAGAACTGGAGTGTCCAATAGCAAAACATATGACTCTAGGGGGCAATCCCATGACTCCGGGACTGGGGGATCCCATCATTTGGTAAAAACTTCCTAGGGTTTTACCTCAATGTCGACTTGACACAGTGGCGAGGTTAAGTGTATATGTTTTGCATGATCCCCAACATTCTCAAACACCTCAACCCTCCTAATAGTGTTGCTTTCCTACGACTGAAATAATATAGAAAACCTTTGAATCTTCGGATAATAGACGCCTTCTCCTTTTTGAAATGAGGGGCTAACCATCTCCAAAGATAGTCACCGAGAGACAAGTGTCGCGAGATAAGCTTGATAAATGATATTAATCCTCCCTAACCTATTGGCATCAACATGAAAATAAGATTAGGGATATAATGCACTTTCGGTAGAAACATTTTGCAATAATGTAAAAGAGCCACAAACATACAACAAAACAAGTCACCAACAAACCAACCAAGTATAGAGTTTATGCATAGCCTGCGGGGCATCAACGACACACATGTGTATATAACTGACACAAACAAGACAACAAGTTCTGTCACAGGAGGTTTGGAAGCCTGCAGTTCTAGAGCAAGAATCATCATGTGATTCCAAATGCCCCCGCTGAAGGTCAGCACACGTTGAACATTGCCTATATATTGAAAGATACATATACCCCATTGTACCAGGGATAACATGGGGCTATGTTTTTTTATTCCGATCACTAGTACTTAGGGCCCAAGGCATCGACCTGTTCCTCCATCTACATAAGAAGAAGAAGAATACGTCAATGATTAATACATGTTTGTAATGCACGATAATGCTCAATACACATGGTTTCACCAAATCAGCTTTGTTGAAAGGTGGTCAATATCATATTACTATACTTGGCAATGGTGGGAAACAAAGAAACTCCATTGCTTAGAGCTATCACATACGTCTACGGCCGTGTGATGACAACATTAAGAACAGAAACATTTGACAACCAAATTGGATTTTCAGAGACGTCAAATTAAGTGCTCCAATGTGGTCCAGAAACCAAATGGTTCCTTCCATTATAATTTTCTATACAACAAGAATACAATCAATGTAATTTTTTAAATTATCAATAAACTACATCCAGTATATTTATTGTGATACAAGTGAGAAGTTTAGTGTAAAAAAAGAAAACATAGGGACACAAGGGACTACCTGCAGTATGGTGAGGAACATGTTGCGCACATCACAGAACTCATTCATAATAGGAGCCAATGCAATGAGGTACCTAGGATAATGCAAATATACAACACTATTAAATTCTAAGCGAACTGAACTAAAATTGTTCAGAAATTGTAAACCTCTATTTGAAGAAAAAAAATCTAGCCATCTCAGACTTAGTCATGCTATAAACGAAAGCCTGGAGCTCACAAGATACACGAAAGTAATGAAAGAGGTATATTTAGGAAATGAACCAAGATCTACCACCAGGTTGTTGCAGATGAAATGAAGACTAGCTAGCCGGTTAGTTCTGGGAATATTAGATTGGTATGAGCTAAATATAGTGCCATAAAATAGGGCGGGTTTACATATAGAATGTGAACAATAAAGAGTGTGGATAATAATTATTGTGCAACATGTATAATAAGATACTGTCTACTAACCCTTCTTTGGTTTTTGAATGATTGAACCGACGGAAGTGCATGCATGAGACGCTCAGTTTGTTAGCACCAACACTGATATATGCAAAAAAGAGCAAGATCGGGAAATTAGAAATTGACCATACTAATTAAACGATATTGGGCATGTTGATACACATAAGCATACTTGTGTTGCTATAATAATATTCTCAAGGAGGCATTCGAACTCATGGTTGTCAACACAATAGATTGTTTGGTAAACCAAAAAAATAAATGGCACTAGCATTCCATGTGATAGCGAATAAATAGTACCAAAGATATTTCAAAAAAACAAGTTTCACTTGCCGAGACACAATATTGACACGAATATTGTTAATTCACTTGCACGAAACACAACCAAATTCGACTCTTCTAATTATGCCTACACGACAGCACGAATGATACAAGCCGCATGACCATGACGTACACACCCTGTCCTAACGTATCCAAATAGAAACAACATTGAATGCAGTGCAGAAACCAGGAATTAACATTGGCTTCACGTAGAATAACATATCATTAATACAAGAAATGTTTGCAGGAAGACAAAGTTTTCCTTGATGAGCTACAGCACTCCTATTGGCAGGAATACCGAAAGTTCGTCAAGAAAACACAACTAAACTCAGCTCTTCTACTTATGCGCATATGACAGCCCCAAACAACGCCAAGACGACTATCTGATCAGAAATATGGATAAACCGAAATAACTACCATTGGCATTAGCATTACACATAGCAGCAGATCATCAATACCAGGAACGCTAGCAAGATGACAAAGTGTTCCTCGCCGAGCCATAACATTGTTCTTTCCGTTAATGAAACACAACTATGGATACATGGCAAACAAAACGAACGGCATACACTTGAATAAAACATCCGAATCGCACGACATCAACGCAACGGATAAACAAAGATACAATTAATTAAGAATGTGTGGGGAGGGAGGGTTCGTCATCATCATTATCACCTGGAGCTACACCCCTTGAGCTGCTGCACGAGGGCGTCCACCTTGTGGAAGTCCACCACTATCATTCCTGTGTATCACAGACCAGAGAACAGATAAGACCAGTCAGTACCCGAGACCAGAGAGAGAGAGAGAGAGAGACTGTAGAGAATAGTTATTGTGCAACATAGTACATAATGAGTACTGACCCTTCTTCGGTTGTTGCCTCAGGATGGAAGTACTCCACGCATGAGAGGTTGACTCTCTTAGCACCAACACTGGTATATGCCACAAAGTGGAAGATCGGAAAATTAGAAATTTATTAAATGCTACTGGGGCATGTTGATACACATAAGCATATTTGCAATGCCATAATACTATTCTCAAGGGGCCAATTCCCTTCACAGTTGTCAACACAACAAATTGTGGATAAACCAAGAAAACAAGGACTTGCGTGCGATAGCAGATAAGTAGTACCATAGATATTTAAAAACCGACAAAGTTCCACTTGTTGAGACATAAGATTGGCATGAATATCAATATTTCTCTTACACAAAACACAACTAAATTTAGCTCTTCTAATTATGGCTGTACAGCGGCGCGAATGACACGAGCCACATGCCCCCATAACGTACACACCCTGCACAAATGTATCCGAGTATTTGAATAAAAAGAACATTGCCGTTACATAAGCATGTATCGTTAATACAAGAAATGTTTGCAGAATGACAAATGTTTTCCTTGACGAGCTATAGCATCGCCATTGGCAGGAATACTGACACAACTATCCCCAGCTCTTGTAGTTATGTGTATACCACAGCCGCAAATGACACCGCACCGACACATCTGAACAGAAACAAGGACAAAAACAGAAAACTCTACCATTAACGGAATAGCATATAATTAATAGCAGGAATGCTCGCGAGACGACAAAGTAATTCCTGTCCGAGCCATAACATTGCCCTCGGAATGAATACCAGTACTTCCGTTATGCAAAACACAACTAAACTGGGCACTACTTCAACTTACGACTACACCACAGCGCAAACACCACACAGGGCATTCTGCAACATAGATGGGTATGCCCATGTGTGCCGAATCAATGCAGGATACGCGTCCAGAACGGGGATACACACCGATATGCCGAGGATACACGTATCCTGATGTGTCCCTTTTTAAATTAAGAAAAATAAAAATAAAGAGAAAACGGCTGGGATACGAAGGGGATACAACAGGGATAGTATGGGGCTGCTACCACGATCAAGTACTTGATCCGAAGCCCATCGGGAGGCTGATGTGGGCTGCCTGATATCAGTGTCTGGTCGCTGATCGTCAAAACAAACCCTACATACGAGTCCTATCGCCGTCATCTGTCAATTGCTGCAATCTGCCGATCTCTCCGCGCTGCCGGCAACAACGACATGATGCAGCATCTCGCCGTAAGCCTCCCTGTCTCCATCCATCTACATTCATCTCCATTTTGCACTCAAGCTCGATTGCTGCTAGGCTAGCTGGCTAAGCCAAGTAGCAGTGTAAAGGAACGTGCATGTTTCATCTGGTGGTGTACACCACTGTTTCATCTGGTGTACAACTTAGCAATCTTGACATCATCTTCTGCTAGACTACTATATCTCTTGCTTGGGTGGATTGCTTGTGTCTGATCAAACTATCCGTCAAGGGTCAACATGTACTGGATTAAAGTTTTTGCTCAACTGTCCGATGTTTGCTCGGTTTGGATGTGGGACTGCTGATGACACAGAGGAGAATCACTATTCTAATCCTAAGTTTCCCCTGTGGGTTCATGTTACACGATATGGAGGGGATGAAAGATTTAATTGCCACTTTAGTGGTGGGGATTTCCCTGTAAGTTATTCAAGAGTGAGAGCACATCTTTTGAAGACTACAGGTGCTAGTGTGAAGATATGCACCAAGATTGCTTATCCTGTTCTTGAGATACTTCGCAAGGAAGATCGTGAAGCTAGTGCAGCTGTAGCCAATAGTGCACCAAAAAATAAATTAATCTCCCTACCTCCTTATGAAGGTCCGAGTTTGCCATCATCAGTGAAGAAAAGAAAGGGAAAGCAGGCCAGTATCTCGGATTCTTTTTTTGAAACGAGGCAAAAGACTTGCCATTTTCATTGATTAAGAAGAAGAGAATTGTCCGGTTAATTGACGGAAAACCGGGCTAAAACCGATACAACACAACCCACATGACATGGGCACCACCGGCCAACCTGGCCACCGACATGGAATAGAAGCCACGACGGCACATGCCAACGGATGGCCACACGCGCAAGCAACCGACAACTCTGACTTTGACGACGAGCAACACAGGGGAAATATGTAGGACTTGCGCCGATCGTGCCGAAAAGAGCACCTCGAACACGCCGGGAAGAACCGACTACCGAAGACCACGCCGCGACCCAAGATCCTCTTGACGCCATCATCGTTGCCAAACAGAAACCAACGCCCCGCCTCAGCAAACCACGCGGCGAAGATGCCGCCATCGACGGCGAAGATGCCATCATCCTCCAGTCTCTCAGTCATAGCCGGCTCCGAGACGATGCCCCCAAGGAGGAGAAATATGCGAAGACGCCTCCATCGCCCGATCCAACAGATCTGAGGTTTCCCTCCAAAGCCCAAGCCGTGGGGAGAAGGAGCAACTCCACGGCGACGCTTCCAGGAAAGATCACGACACCCGCGGGCGCCGCCGTCGCCGGCTCCGGTGAAGACCGGAGCAAGGATTTCTCCCGGAGATGTGTCGACCACCTGTCACCACCGACCGCCGCCCACTGACCACCACCCCTGCCGAGGCCGACCTCACTCTGGCCACGGGATCCCATGATCCACCGTGACCAGATTCGCGCCACCTCCTGGCCGAAGCCGCCACCACCATACCCGGGGCCGCCGCCCCGGAGCCCAAGAGCCGCCACGTCATCGTCATCACCGTCGGCAGGAGCCCGGCCAGGCCGATAACATGGAGCCCACATCACAAATCTAGAGGCAAGGGAGGGCCTGGCCAGACTGCGACCTCGCCCCAAGCCTTGCCTCGGAGGGCCGGAGGACAGCCAAAGCCGCCGTCGGAAGACTACAGTCGAGCCGCACTAGATCTGAACCGCCGGAAGCCAGAGTCGCACGAGCGAGACAGAGCGGTCGCAACTACCTAGCCTCGACCCACTGCTGGACGTCGCGAGGCCGCCGCCGTTGCCGCGCCTACTCGCCACGCCGCCCAGCCGTCACGCCACCGGAGGAGCAGCCGCCTCCATGGGACCCGCAGCCTGGACCACCACCAACCCGAGCGGGGGACAAGGCACGCCGAGGCGCGCGCTGCGCACCGTCCGCCGAGTCGCCGAGCTGCCCACGCCGCCACCACCAGGCCCAGCCTCGCCGAGCCCTCGATCTGCCAGAACACGGTCGCTCATGCTGGAACCCCCTGCCGTCCGCGCCGCATCTGGTCGCCGTGAGGCCACCGCCACGCCGCCCCTACTCCCGGACCACTGGATCCGCGTCAGCCATCACCAGAGCCGTGCCCGCTCGCCCGCCGGACCCCGCCGAGCTCACACGCCAGATCCGCCCTTGGGCCACCCTGAGAGAAGCCCCGCCGCCACCCTCCCTGGAGCATGACCGGGCTTTGCCGGCGGGCTCCTCAGGCAGCGGCGAGGTGCTGGGGCAGAGGGGGGGGGAGGAAGTAGCCGGCACCGGTGGTGTTCCCCCGTGTCGCCCGAGAGAGGCGACGCGGGGGTCGGTGGTGGGGGAGGGGGGTGGAGAACAAAACAAATATCCCCTCGAAGAGAGACACATTGTTGATCTCCAAATTGCAAGGATGTTCTATATATATAGGAGCTTTGCATCTTGTTAATCTTATACCGTGTTCTATTGTACTAGTGGTGTTCACCTTGCAAGCATGCTGATTGTGGTGTGCACTTCTATTTTATACCACTTCCCATCAATTTGGAAAGAAACCCTGCCTCTTACAGTTATGTATCAAACAAAAAATTGGGAGGCAATGTGCCTCCACCATATGATGCATTTTTTCCAGATCAGTCATATGATGCATTGAGGACCACATTTCTGCAGAAGGAGAAGTTCCATGTTGAGAGGATGCTTGAGCCGATCAAGATGGCATGCACTAGTAGAAAAAAGGGGCTTTTGTCCCGGTTGGTAAGGCTCCTTTAGTCCCGGTTTTCGAACCGTGACTAAAGGGTCGGTACTAATGCCTCTCCTCTTTAGTCCCGGTTCTTACACGAACCGGGACTAAAGGGCTCATCACTGCTCAGTTTATCCTCTAATCACCCCTCATCATTCCAAATCATCTAACTTCCCGAATGGTCACCCATCCTCCCACTTCCCCAGCATGAGCACGCTTAACTTCTGGGTTCTATTCTCTCTCGTTCCAAGTCTGCACTTGTTGTTTTCCTGACAATAGTAAGATGTCAATCCTATTAACCTTCATGAATTTTGCTTGAGCATGAAGTGACACATTTCACTGTTTGAGTTTGAAACTATTTTTTTTTAAAACAATAATTATTTAGTAACACTAATATTTCTTGAATAATTAGTTTGACCAGATTTGACCAAAATTCAAAATAACTGAAATAATTATTTAGTAACACTAATATTCTAGAATAATCAGTTTGACCATTGTTTGACGACAGTTTGACCATTGTTTGACCAGATTTGACTAGTAATTTTTTCGATTTTTTCCACTCTAGATCTTAAAAGCCCCGTAACTTTTTTTCTGTTAGGTTTTTGAGGATCTGAAAAGCCCCTGTTAAATTCGGATGTAACTCTTCGAGTAGATGATTTTTCATATAAATTTTTTTTAATCCGAGTTCGTATGCAAAAGTTATGCCCATTTTACAAATTCCAAAGAGATTTTGCAAATAAAGTCGAAATTCATATTTGTAAATTTTCCCAACAAGTAGACCACATATCACATGGGAAACTTATTTTATTTTATTTTTTTTTGACATTTCCATCATTTTCTATTGTTTTTTCTAAAACTGAAAAGGCGGTCTAGGGGGGGAGGGGGGGGGAGTTTGGAAATGGGACCTTTATTACCGGTTCGTGCCATGAACCGGTACTAATGCCTCAAAACCCATTAGTACCGGTTGGTGGCACCAACCGGGACTAAAGGTCTAACCTTTAGTCCCGGTTGGTGCCACCAACCGGGACTAATGGGCATCGCACCCTTTAGTCCCGGTTCGTGCCATCGCACCCTTTAGTCCCGGTTCGTGGCACGAACCGGGACTAAAGGGCCCAGGTGAACCGGGACTAATGCCTTAGCCGCACGAATCGGGATAAATGCTCACGTTAGTCCCGGTTCTTGACTGAACCGGGACTAATGTGGAAACTGCCCCGTGACCAAAGCCCTGTTTTCTACTAGTGATGGCTCTTCAAGGGAGTGAATATGCAAGTGATGGATGGTATGATCCTCAACGGCATCCTATTTTGAACATCATAGCTATGACATATGGTGTCCCCATGTTCCTAAAAGCAATCAATACCGAAAGAGAGGTAAAGGTTATTAGACAACAATTTTTACCTTATCTTTTGCTTGTTTGTGTTGTACAATACTCGCTGTTTGTTGCTGACAATTTCTAGTTCTTTATTTTGATAGGTAAAAACCAAGGAATACATATTTGATAGGTTGAAGGAAGTAATTGAATAGGTCATATCAAAGAATGTGGTCCAGGTTATCGCCGACAATACGTCGAATTGCAAATATATTGGCTTGAGGATTGAAACGCATTACAGAAATATTTTCTGGACTCCATGTGTTGTGCAACCCCTCAAGCTTGTAATGAAGGACATATGTGATCCGAAGAACTTTGTTGGTGAAAATACTGAATTTAAATGGATAAAACAAGCTGGAGATGATGCCTTCTATATTAAAAATTGTATCTTGAATCACAACATGAGGTTGTCCATGTTCAATGTGTTCAGCAAGCAAGAATTTCTTGCGATTGCAGAGACAACATTTGCAAGTCTCATCATATTGAAGAGGTTCATGTTAATCAAGTCATGTCTTGAGAAAATGGTTCTATCTAATGAGTGGAATAATTATAAAGAGGGTGATTTAGAGAAAGGATTATCCGTGAAAAAAATGGTTCTTAATGAGGAGTGGTGCGATAATATAAGTTAATTCTTGCCTTCACTGAACCCATTTTCCTGATGATAAGGACAACCGGCACAGATAAATCATTTCTTCATCTTATCTATGAGATATGGGACACCATGATAGAGAAGGTGAAAGTTGCTATCTGTCCGGGTGAAAGAAAGGAGCACTGGGAAGCATGTTTGTACTTGTTGTAATCTAGTTCTTCCTTTTGAATTTTTTATTCCTGTTTACTTCTTTTATTTAGCTCAAAGACTTTGTATTGTTTATTTGAAAATTAATAGAAATACGTCCTTCTGTTTCATTCAAAAAAAGAAAAAAAACAATCACCATTTCATGATGTTGTTCATAAAATTTTGACAGTTCGCTGGACCAAGAGTCACACTTCCCTTCATTGTATGGAACACTCTGTGAACCCAAAGTATTAATTACAGTTCAAAATGGATTGAGGAAGTTCCTGGTCGTGTCAGCGGCCACATTGACGCTGAAATTACAGAAAACAGGAACTAAGCAGTTTTTTTCAAATCCAGATGACACGAGGAAAGTGAAAAACAATTTGCTGACCTCTCTCATTTGTGAATACCTTTGAAGATCGAGAAGCAATAGATGATAGAGCTCATTTTGATCCAAAGAAATGGTGGGGAACTTATGGTGTGCACACTCCAGAGTTAAAAGATTTAGCCTTGAAGCTTTTTTATTTTTGAAAATGAGGATTTAGGATTGAAGCTATACTTGGGCCGCCAGCATCGTCCTCTTGTTTTGAGATGAATTGGAGCGCATATTCTTTTATTCATAACACTATGAGAAATAGTTTGGTTCCTGAACGAGCTGTGGGTTTAGTTTTTATGCACGATAACTTGCGTCTACTGTCAAGTCCAAAGATTATGTGAGTGGGACAAGCAGAATGGTTTATGTTGGTGGAGATCTGGCACTTGAAAGTGTGTAGAGATGAAGGTGCTGAACTGGCACTTGATCATGAGCCCCAGTTTTTGCAAGAGATGATAGGAGATGAAGCATCTGAAGTTTGAAGCCTTGGCCTTCAACTTGGCATTTTATAATATTTATATTGGAACTTATTATTAATTTTTTTTGTAAAGCACCATTGAACTATTTTATTCATCATCTACGCATATACTCGCCTTATCCCTGTAAGTCCATTTTTAGAAAATGCCATTTCCCGTCCCCGTATCCCCTTATTACCATGTAACATAGATACCCATGACAAACACATCCGAATGTGGACATTGATGCAGCGGAGAAACAAACTTAGAGTTAAAAAAGGGCGGGGACAAAATGGAAAGGGGTATTTGTCGTCATCATCACCTGCTGCTGCTGCACCCCTCGAGCTGATCGGCGATCCCCTCCACCTTGTCGTAGTCCAACTGGGGCTGGTTCCTGCGAACATGAGAGCAGAGAAACAGACAAGATGAGTTTATACCCGAAGAGACGAGAATGACGACACCAGAGGGAGAGGGGTGCCGACAGCAAGACGGCGATTTCGGTGAGGATCTTGTCAGCGTCTTGGAGGAAGCGTTCCATGACCTCAACGACCATGCCCTTGCGTATGTTCTTGTACCTCCACATCACGTACAGCTGCAAGAAATACTGATCCACCGTACCCTAGATCCACCACGGCAGAGCAAACGTCAGTTGGCCAGCCGGCCAAAACCGATAGAAAACGGTGATGCTCAGCGATTCCAGCCCACAACCACACGGGGTGTAGATGGGACGTTGATGGGAGAGAGGGGGGGCTCACCTCGGCGAACTTGGAGGCGATAAGGCCGTTGATCTCGGCCCTGATCTGGGCGGCCGACATGGCTAGGAGGTCCGGGAGGAGGCAGGCGGACCAGGGTCGGAAGGCTCGGCGCGCTGGGGAATTCGCTGCTGTGGCGTCGGCGGAATGGACGAGGAGTGGAGGGGTGATGGAGCCCCTTGTATTGCTCAGGCTCTTGCGGAGGCGTTTGCCATTGATGAGCTCGGAAACGGGAAACTGCCGCTGGATAAGCGATGGCGTCGGGTGAAAGCCTTGACAGCTCGTCCGGGTTCGAAGACCAGCCTGGGTGGTCCCACCTCCCAACGTGGTCTGTCTATGGGCCGAGCAGCCCATGCGCCTTGCCAAATATTCACCTAAACTTTGTCAAATGCCCGCTAGAGGCGTGTGGACTTAGCGTAAGTTACATGAAGTCGTCGGCCATCTTAATCCGTGGTAACGACTGTTGGGACTAACCCCGGACCAGCTCGCCCTCCCTCCCTCTCGCTCGCTTGGTCGCGGACAGAGGTAGAAGATGGAGAGGAGGACAATGGATATTTTCAGGCGACCAACGCCATGCCGCATGTACGGCCTTTTCTATTCCCAGCTCAAACTGCTCGGTAACACACTGTATCTCACAAACTGATTACAGCCGCGTAAGTAGCAGACACACACACGCACTGCACGCCCACCTCCTCGAATGGCTCCTTCGGATGACTCGGCCAGCATCTACTACTCAACTGACACAACTACATGCACGAACTAACCTGCTAACAGACTCACGACCACGCACGAACACACCCGGAACGCATCCAGGACAAGGTTATTCCCAACAATCTATCCATAATCTCGGAGTTGTTGCAGCTCCCGTCGTTTTTGTCACCATGGCCGCCGCTACAGCGTCCTTGAAGCGAACACCGCTGCATGCCTCATCTGCGCACGAACAAGGCCATCTTTCTTCTTCGTGTCTAGCAACACAATGCCGTCTTCCTCATCTCCGGTGACGCACACCGCTTTTCTTGTCTGTTACCAATTGTTGGACCCGAGGATTGACGAACAATCACAAGAATACGAGGAGACGATTGTACCAGGCGAACAAACGCCCACGGCGACGGTCGACTCCCCTGGCGACGAACACTGGGACATTTTCCCTCTTGTTCCGGCAACACACACCGTTGATCGCGTCACGCCCAGTCACGGTGCTAGACCTGGTTTTGGTAATGCACATTAACCAAGAGAAGAACAAAAATCAGGTTGGCTTATACCTATATATTTTGCACATACTCAGTGGTTAGTTCCTAAGATGTGTTGGAAATCACACTTTGTACTTTCTTCACGGTTTTCTTATTGTGATGCTTGCAATGTAAATTGTAACGAAGGGGTTATCATTTATGAAAGTTCTGCAGGGATCTTCAAAAGTGCCTTATTTCCCTTCCAATGCCAAGTGGTATTTGGAAGCTGATGTCTGTAGAGCCGCCTCTACTGTCATAGTCTTTCCTTCAGCTGAGTATTTCTTTTCTTAAACAATACTTTACTGTACTTATGTAGAATAAAAAATTCCAGCAGTGGAGAGCTGACTATTTGGAACAGTCCGGTATATACTTCATCTTACAAGAGTTTAAGAAAATTCAGTTTGTAGTTCTTCTGTGTTTTTTCACTTCTGATCGATATAAGTTTCACTACTGGAATCTGGTTTTGTGCCAACCCACGGATTGCCGGCTTCGTCATGCCTGCATGTCGCCCAGTAAAACTATCACCTCTACTTTGCCGCTCCTCCTGTTGCCGCCCATGGCACCATCGTACTCTTATAAGAAAGTCACACTGAAGATTACAGACCAAAAAGAGATGCTTAAAATATCCAAGTATGGAGATTTGCAGCACTCTTGGTGCACTAGCCAACAACACGACTTGCTTAGAGAGAGAAGCCAACACAACATACAACAAAAGAAAGTCACTGGCAACCAACCAACCAGGATGGGGTTTACACACAGCCCGTGGGCAGGGCAGCAGCACATCCACGACACATAAGTATATAGACTTCACGAACAAACACGGACAAAGGACAACAAGTTCCGCTTACAGGGTTATGAGACCAAAGTTCCGCCGCTAAAATCCTCGTCTGGTTTCACGCACGCCCTCTAATGCCCGACACCCTTTGAACACCGCCACATCTTTAGAGACACATACACACCATAATGTAAGGGATCACATGGGATCACGATCTTTCCCCTTCACTTGTCATTACTTAGGACCACAGGCCGCGATCTGATCCTCCAGCTGCGTCAAAAGATGAATAATAGGCCAATGATTAACATATGTACCTTCCCAAAAATGATTTTGACAAGTCTATTGCACATAATGGTGCTCAAGTTCCATCATTTCACTAATCAGCCATGTTACAAATTGGTCGGTTTCTTATTTGGTATTTGCCAAAGCTTTTAAGCGGGGAAACAAAGAAGTTCTACTACTTTTTAAGAGCTACCACATATATCTACCAAATGTGGTGACAAAATTACGACATAAACATTCAGCGGCTAGATGAAATTATAAGAGACCTCAAACAAAGTACTCCAAAACCAAACATCGACAGAATAAGATTAAGTATTTAAGGTTGTTGTTTTTTCTCAATCTTAAACTATATATGACCAATCTATGGATTATGAAACTAGTGAGAAGTTGGTATCAAAATACAACATTAGGCACATAAGGTCCTACCTGCATCATGATCTCCACGTCATTGCGCACAATACAGTACAAATTCCTAACAAGATCCAATGACACAAGGCACCTGAAATAATGGAAATAGATCACACAGTCAAATTGTAAAGAGGTTAACAGAACTGACTTGAAATGGTTCTGAAATTCTAACCCTCTATTTAAGAAAGACACTGGCCATATTGAAATTTAGTTCTGTTCTAAACAGTAGACAAGGGCCAACAAATTACAAGAGAATCATATTTTTTTTGCATATTGAGATAATGAACCGAGTAATATCAACATGATTGCTGATGAAGTGAGAAAGCAAAGCAGTTACTTATATATGATGTTAGATTGGTATGAGCTGAATACAGTGACATAAAAGACAACAACAGCGGGTAGGTTTACATTGAGAAATTGAAAAATATTGTTAAGAAATAATTATTGTGGAACATATGTAAAAATAAATCAAGTTCTGACCCTTGTTTGCATTTTATTGCATAGAAAATCTCCGAAATGCATGCAGGCGAGTTTCACTTGCTGTGCACCAACACTGAAACATGCAGAACACACGCTGATCAGAAAATTAATTAGAAACTTATTAAACAGTGAGACATGTTGATACACATAAGCATATTTGTGACATCATAATTAATAGTATTCTCAAGGAACCGTTTCCTATCACGATTGTCAACTCAATATATAAACTGTTTGATGAACCAGAAAAACACCATTGTCGTTATATATGTAGAGTAGCAGTACTGCCAGCATGTATACAAAACGACAAGTTTTTCTTGCCTGACCATGACATTGTCATGAATACCGACAATTCCATTACATGAAACACAACTAAATTCAGATCTTCTAATTTTGGATATAAGACATTCAAATGACGCCCATGTCGACGTACACACCCTGCTGTTGACACACCTGAATAGAAACAACATCGTTCCAATGACGAAACAGAAAAAATGGCCATTGGCTATACATAGAATAGCAGACCATTAATACCAGCCATGCTTATAAAACGACAATTTTTACATTGTCGACCTAGAATAATGGCACTGCGCGACAAAAGCTCCCCTCGCCAAGCTATACCATTGCGATCGGCAAGAGTACCAACAATTCTGGTACATGAGATATATACGATTAAACTCAGCTCTTCTTTCTATGGCTATATATATGACGGCCGCCACAAACGACACGAACCTCGTGCGGTCGTGCCCCATGAGGTGCACACCCTGTGCCGACATACCCAAATAAAAACAACATCGGTGTCGTGGACAAACAAGAAAAACCACCATTGGGGATGCACAAGATAGAAGATCACTGATACCAGAAATATTCACAAAACGACAACACTTTATCATCGCCCTAAAATTAAGATTTACAGGAAACTTGACTAAACTCGATTCTTCTAATTACGGCCACACGACAGTGCCAAGTACAGACAGATCTGAATCGCGGGCCAACAAGCATTGTAATGAAAAAGAGGCTGGTGGAAGAGAGAGAATGTGTTGATGATGGTCATCTATCACCTGGAGGCGCACTCCATGAGCTGTTGCGTCAGGGCTTCCACCTCGTCGATGTCCACTTCCGGCTCCTCCCTGCGAATTCAAGAGCAGATAATGAAGATGAGTCAGTACCCGAGACAGAGAGCAGAGGGAGAGATGATAGAGGGCGTGAGGGCGGACATCCGGATGTCGATGTCGTGGAGGATCTCGTAGGCTTCGTTGATGAAGAGGCGGGCGAGCTCGGTGGCGGTGCCGTCCTCCCGCAGCTGCTCGAAGGTCTCCTCCTCCACCACACCCTGGATGGACATCGACCACGCACGCCAAGGCAAAGGCAAGGGCCAAGTCAGCCGGAGGCCAGCCAAGCCAAAACCCAGAACCACACGACTGAAGAGGAGGGGAGTGGGCTCACCTGGGCATACATTGTGGAGATGTGGGCGTTGAGCCGGGCTCTCAGTGCTGCGGCTGCCATGGCAAGGCGAGGAGTGGTCCGGCGGTCCGGGGGATTGAGCGGTGGAGATGGGGGGAATTCGGCTGCGGATGCGGAGTGAACGAGGACGGGATCGAGGAGGAGCGGAGGTTGTATAGCTGGGCTCGCGAGGGTCTATCACGTAGGCGTTTGGCTGGCAGCGAGTGCTGTATTAGCTGTACTGCCTCGTCGGCAGGGAGTCATTAGTTGGCTTGGAAACGGCCCGCGTGCGTACTGCGTGCGATGCATGCATGCATGGAGCCACCGGTTGTGTGTCCACGGAAGCGAGCGTCGGTTTCTGGTCGACTCGAGACGGCCGTCCAAACAAGGTTGCGGTATGGGCTCTGCACACCAAGGCCGCTCCCAAAATGGGCCAGTCCGTACATTGCACAACGAACAACTAAGTCTGCTAGCTTTCGTTTACACTGTCAAGCTTCCTTTACTAGTAGAATGCCGAAGCGTTCCTGTGGGATAGAATGCATATAAATAAATAATTAAGGCTGTCTCTAAGGTCGAAGATTATTTCTTCCTCATACGTCCAGGCGTATTTAGATATCTAACAAGTGCCCAGCGGACTCTTCAAAATTCAACCGTGATACTCCGGCATCCCCCAAATCCAACCCATATGTGGAGAAGAGATATGATAGTCCACACTATCCGCCATGTTATCTTCGACACGCGGTCCGAACACAAAAATCCCAGCCCACAGTGCACCCATCATTTTTTCCCACAGGACCCTCCCCTTCTCGCTTAGTTTCGTGCTGTAGTGGGACATTTATCGCTAGAGCCCTCTCCTTTATAACCGAATGACACCCACCTCATCTTCGCCATGGCGCCCTCTCTCCTTCACACACTACTTTGCCGCGAATTGTTAAGGAGGAGTCGCCCGACCTGCTCTCTGCCATGACCCCCTCCACCTATGTTTGTGCCGATCCGCCACTGCCATCATGGGAACGAGGTGTGTTGGCCCCCAGACAAGAAGGTGGATCCGTTGTCTCCTGAATCATTGCCACGTTGTAACATACAGCTGAGTGTCATACATTACCATGAAACAAGAATATGATGTCCATGGTTGGCCATATGCAACTGATACGCCATTGTGTTAGTTATTAAATCTTCAAGCAATCAAGCAATGCATTTATGTGGTTTTGGACATTCAGTTATGCCAATTCTAGATCAGAACTGCAGATATTTTTCATGAACGATTAAAGTAAGTCCCTATCAAACTTTGCTATTTGCGATGAAAGATCCTCCATACGCAATTCAAATGTTTGACATCACCACATTAGTGAGTGAACTGTCTTTCTCCACTGAGGTGGCACTTGTTTATGCCTAAGAACTGGATTCATGTTATTTACAAACTACAAATAGAAGAATGGTATAAACAATTTATTCCATCTACAAAAATCAAATCGCAGAAGCATCCATGCTTATCTAAATCGCCCATAGATAATTTGTCTTCTCAACCTTGTTTTCAGATGAACGACCATCACATTTCACCAATTGTTTTATGCTTCCCTGAAATATGGTCTCCCATGACACGTTTCACCAATGAGTAGGAAGATAGAGTGAGAACTCATATATCATGAAAATCATCTCTACCTGGCCAGAATTTTATGTATAATAGTAACTGGCCCAAGTATGTCCGGAGGCCACTCAATGATGATGATACCTTTTGATTCCAAATGCTACAAGCGTTTTATATACTGCAGCTATGCCCAGGTATTGCTACTATTGCACTTGATAGAGATAATCCGATGTGACTCCAATCAAACAACCTGTCCCCAGGATCAACCAGGTCTGAATCACCACTGCCAGGAGCAGTAACAACAATCTCAATGCCCTGTTCGTGATTCAGGGTTGTCTAAATAACGTTGTGGCCTAGGAGTAGTATGCTGTTCCATAATTCATAGTTAGAGCTATAATTGGTGACTTAATTAGCCCAGACTTTTCGTACCAACGCAAACATACCTAAGCCAGAGATGCTCTTCACGCCGCCCCACGAATCGACAGCTTTGTGGTCACTGGATGTGGCCCTGCAGGCTATCCCCTCTGTTCTGCCCCTCCTCCGGCTACTGCTCGTGGTGCCGCGGTACTCTTATAAGAGGTTCATGCTAAAGATTTCAGACCAAAAAGACATGCTTGACATGTCAAAATATGGTGATTGGCTACCATCTCGGTACAGCAACCAACAATAAGACTTGCTTATAGAGAAAAATGAACACAACATACAGCAAAACATAGTCACTAGAGGACCAACCAACCAGGTACAGGTTTTACACACAGCCTGTAGGCGGGCCGGCAACACATCCACGACACACTAGAATATGGACTTGATTCCTCTCAGAAAAATGAATATGGACTAGACAAACAGACATTAACACAGGACAACAATTTTAGTTCACAGGATTACAAGCCCAAAGTTCTGACGCGAGAATATTCATTTAAGTTTTACACACACACCGCTTAGTGCCAGACAACCTTTGAAAAAGCGCTATATCCTCAGAGACACATGGACACCACAATGCAAGGGATTGAATGGGGCCACGCTCTCCCCCCTTCACTTGCCGCTACTTAGGAGTTAGGACCACATGCCGCGATCTGCTCTTCGAGCTGCATCAAAAGATGAACAATAGGTCAATTATTAAGATAAGTACCTTCCGAAAAATGATTAAGATAAGTCTATGGCACATAATGGTGCTCAAGGCACATGGTTTCACTAATCAGCCATGCTACAAGTTGGGTAGTTTCTTATTTGGGCATTTGGCGAAGCTTAATTTAAACTAGGAAATAAGAAGTTCTGCCACTTTTAGAGCTACCATGTACATCTACCAAACGTGATGAAAAAATTACAGGATAATCATTCAACGGCAAAATGAGAATTTCCAGTACCTCCAACTAAGTGCTCCAAAACCAAACGTCAAAAGAATAAGATTAACGATTTAAGATTGTTCCCTTTTCTCTATCTTAATATAAAAATCTGTGGGTTATGAAACTAGTGAGAAGTTGGTATCAAATCCAACATTAGGCACATAAGGTGCTACCTCGATCATGACCTCCAACTCATGTCGCACAATAAAGAACTCATTCCTAACAAGAGCCAAGGACACGAGGCACCTGAAATAATGCAAAAAACACCACACGGTCAAATTCTGAAGAGGTTAATAGAACTGAGATGAAATGCCGTATATTTTGAAAAAGAAAAATCTCTAGCCATATAAGAGTTTAGTTGTGCTGTAAACAGAAGTCTAGAGCCAATAAATTACAAAAGAATCATCAAAGATTAGAATATTCAGATAATGAACCGAGTAATATCAACAATGTGAATGCAGATGAACTGAAAAAGCAAAGCATGGTTACTTCTTAATAATGTTAGATTGGTATGAGCTGTAAATAACGACCAAAAAGACAACATGAGTTGGCAGGTTTAAATAGAGACATTGAAAAATAATGCTGCCAATAATTATTGTGTAACATATGTAACTAGGTGATTTCCCCGCACGTTGCTGCGGGAGCTTAAAGATTAATTTTGGACACATTCTATATGAATGAAATGACTTAAATCAAAAGCTATTACTTTTGAAAGTAATTATATGTGAACAAAGGGTATGCATGTATGTTGGACTATTGGAAATGGAACAATTGAATTGACGTATGCATGTCCTACAAAATAGTTCTAGTGGATGATGACGTGGCATATTTGATGATGTGGAGGGCTGCATGTTGAAAGAATTAGACTTAGTGGGGATCAACTATTTATGTATTATAGATAAGCTATTGAGTTCTGACCCTTCTTTATATTTTATGGCATTGAAATTGCCGAAGTGCATGCAGGCGAGGTTCACTTGCTGTGCACCAACACTGAAACATGCAAAAAAAATGCGGATCAGGAAATTAGGAACTTATTATAAACTGAGACGTCAACTCAATAATATCCTCAAGGAGCCATTTCGTATCATGATTGTCAACTCAACAAATTATTTGATGAACCAGAAAAAGCACCATTGGTGTTACGTAAAATAGCAGATAGTAGTACCAGAAATGTTTACAAAATGACAAAGTCTTTCTTGCCGGACCTTAACATCGTCATGAATACCAAAAATTCTGCTACAGAAAACATAACTAAATTCACGTCTTCTAATTTTGGGTATACGACAGCCAAATAACGCCCATGACGTACACACCCGCCGTCTGACACATGTGAATAGAAACAACAACATTCAGGTGGAGAAATCGAAAAAATGGCCATTAGCGTTATATAGAATAGCAGATCATTAATACCAGCCATACTTTGTTCATTGTCGACCTAAAATAATGACATTGCCTAAACTGAAGATTCAATAGTATAAGAAACATTCGCAAAACGACAAAAGTTGCCCTCACCAAGCTATACCATTACCATTGGCAAGAGTACCAACAATTCCATTACATGAGATATATAACTAAACTCAGCTCTTCTATGTATGGCTAATACAACGGCGGCCGCAAACAACACGAACCTTATGCGGTCATGCGCCATGAGCTACACACCCCAGGCCGACGCACCCGAATAAAAACAACATCGATGTCATGGACAAACAAGAAAAACCACCGTTAGTGATATGCATAGCAGCATATCATTGATACCCGAAATGTTCACAAAAACGACATCTTTATGTTGGAAATATGAGCAATTTACTGAATGATTTTATGAACAAAAATACTAGATAAAGCATGACTAATATAGTAGAGATAAAACAAGTCATGCGTTCGGACAGAGAGAAGGTAAAGAGTATCTGCATATATGAACTTGAACTAAACACATCTAGAAGAGACACTAGATGAAGTTGCATATATGAAGTAGAACTTAACACATGTAGGGCGGAAAGTAGAGCAAAGAACTGTGTCATGACATCTAACAGAAAGACCAAGAACACGTACGGGACAGCAGCAGTGGAAGTGCTGGACTTGGGGTCGGTGTCCTCGCCTGCCATGTCGTCGAGGAGATCGTGGACGTTGGGGAAGAAGTCGTCGTCGGGGAAGTAGTCATCGGCGACCGGATCGTCCGTGATGAAGTAGCCAGTAGTCGCGCTGAGCGCTCCCCAAAAACCTTATCACCCTTCTCCCGTACAGGACTCAAAAGGTGCGGTTTCGGAGCCTACTGTCCCGACTTGCGGTGCACGCCGCAAGCCGGGATGAGGAAGACAGCAGCAACTCAGAGATTGGAACCGATGGCGAAAGGAAGGAGAAATTTTGATGCGTCACTCTGGAAGGAGCGACCTCCCTTTTATAGGCGCAAGAGAAGGAGGCGAGAGGGCAGCGACGGGAGGCGAAACGAAGAGACGGAGGCGAAGCGAACAGCCAGTAGTCGAAGGGCTGCACCGTTCGCATTCGAACTCCACTTTCGCAAAAAATCTTTTCAGCTTCCGTGTGACCTTTTGTATACCCGTAGTGCGTGACAAAAATTTAGATATCGGCTCATTCCCGCAACCCGCAGCGCGTCATGACAAGGCGAGGCGGGCGACGAAGGAGGAGCGCGCATGGATATCCCTCTTGTTCTCATGCTCGTACAAGTGGGGAAAGAACCTCCCTTATAAGGAGGTCCAACTGCCACTAAACTAGCAATGTGGGACTAAACTTTTGTGCCACCTCTTGCCTTGCACAAATGGACTAAGTGGGCCTCTAGGATTTATTAGGAATTTCTGAAACTGCTATTGAGCTAGGCCCAAAATAGATAAAATTCCAGCACTTTATACTCATCATGCTACTGACGTTAACTGGGATATAATTCAGTTACAGGAAACACGACTAAACTCGATTCTTCAAATTATGGCTACATGACAGTGCAAGCAACATTCTTTTTTGTGACAAATAGAATCCTTTGCCCAGTATAACAAACAGATCTAAATCGCACGACATCGATTTTGTGGACAAACTAGAAAAAACACCATTAGTGATACATAGAATAGCAGATCATTAATACCAGAAGAAACATCATTAATCATACACAGAATAGCAGATCATTAATAGTACCAGGAATATTCGAGAAACTGCAACAGTTTATCCTCATCATAACATTGATATTCATCGGGATACCGGAAACTCCGTTACACTGAACACAACTAAACTCGATTCTTCTAATTACACCTATGGGTCAGTGCAACCGATATATATGAATCCTTTGCCCAGTACAGTAAACAGATCTGAATCGCATGACATCAACGCAGCAGACAAACAAACATTGAGTTAAAAATAAGCGGGTGGAAGAGAGAGAAAGGATTCATGATGGTGAATTGGTCATCACCTAGAGGTGCACCGCATGAGCTGCTGCGTCAGGGCTTTCACCTCGTCGAAGTCCACTTGGGGCTGCTCCCTGCGATTTCTAGAGCAGACAAGTTGAGTCAGTACCAGAGACCAAGAGCAGAGGGAGAGATAGAGGGCGGCCGTACGGACATTAGGGTGTGGATGTCGTCGATGATCTCGTGGGCATCATTGATGAAGAGGCGGGAGACCTCGACGGCGGTGCCCTCCTCCCGCAGCTCCTCGAACATGTCTTCATCCACCACACACTTGATCGACGTCGACCACGCCAAGGCAAAGTCAAATGCCAACTCAGGCCAAAATCCACGACCACACGACTAGAAGGGCGGGGAAGGGAAGGGCCTCACTGTTGGGATTAAACCCGACGTTCTGTCCGGATACATGTATGTGTACGTCTCCGACTAGTGTAGGAATTATATATATATATATATATATATATATATATATATATATATATATATATATATATATATAGACACACACACGTGTATCCAGCCCTTGTAAACAACACCGTGAGTTAAGCAATAAAGTAAGGAACAACATGTACGATACGTATCTGTGGCAATACGCCGGTGTCTACGCGTGCGTTCGTGTGCTTCCGGCCGGCTGGCCGTTGTGTGCGTACGATAGATTGAGATACTAGTTGGTCAAAGGAATCGATCAAGCTAGTACGTGGTGTTGCTAGCTTACAACGGTGCATCTCGATGTAAAGCACTTCGTCGAGTTCGTCAGCGAGCTTCATTTGTCATCGTCATTCGTCGTCGGTCGTCGCCGTCGCTAGAAAGTACTTGGCGTATGGTCTGGGCCAACAATTAACATCAGAGCAAGGTTGATCTTCTAGTAACGGAGGATCATGGCAAACGACAAGAAGACCAAGCAGCTGGCGGAGTACTCCGGTGCAGCTAAAGTAATTGCTGCTCCGACGAGTTCGTCGTATCCACGGTTTGATCGCGAGAACTTCGGGGTCTGAAAGGCCCTCATAGAGTGTGGTCTCCGCGCCAACGAGCTATGGGACGCGGTGGATCCCGGAGGCGACACGTTCAAGAAGGAGGGAGCCGAGCACCGGAAGGATCGGCAGACGGCGTCGGCGATTTACTCGGTGATGCTGATGGATGTCCTCCAACCCCTAATCGCCAAAGCAACGACGAAGAAGGTGTGGGATACGCTAAAACTCATGTTCGAGGGACACACCCGTGTCAAGCAAGCCAATCTCCAAACTCTCCTAAGGAACTACGAGACTTTGGTCATGGGCGACAATGAGTTCGTGGATGCGTTCGCTTCACGGGTGGCTACTCTCGTCAATCGGATCCGCGCGCTTGGAGAAAACCTCATGGAGACCTCGGTTGTCCGGCGGTTCTTGCGCGTAGCCCCTCCCCGGTACCTGCAAATTGTCACAGCGATCGAGCAGTGCGTCGATCTCGCGACACTCTCCATCGACGATCTTGTTGGACGGTACAAAGCTCACGATGAGCGGATGCGGTACAGTCTTGGGGACGGGAGGAATGATGAGCTTGTGATGCTCACAAAGGCGCAGTGGACCACCCTCGAAAAGCAAGGCGGATCCACGAGCAGCAGCAAAAAAAAGGGGAAGCAGCGTTCGGCGAGAAAGAACTTCGCCGACTCGGACGACGACTCAGACGATGAGGCTGTACCATCACCGAGGAGAAAGTTTGACATCAAGAAAGTGATGTGTTATAACTGTGGCCTCCTCGGTCACTTCAAGGCTGACTGCGAGGAAGCACCGAAGCAGAAGACGCTCATGGCCCATCAAGGAGATGATGGTGACATGATGTTGATGAGCGAACTCGTGGACGAGAAGGATCCAGGTCTTCAACCGCCGGCTAAAGAAATTGTCGCGTTCGTGGAAGAAAAAGTTCACCTTCATAATCATGGTTCGGAAACTCGTATCGATGCTACTGTTGCGGGAGGTGACTCCGAAACTTGCGTCGATGCTACAGACGTAAGTGCTAACTTTGCTGGATCGGATGCAGCGAAAGCAGCGTGTGCTCGACCATGGAGAAGCAGTTTTTGTGTTGGTCAACTGGAAGAGAGGCCCATAAACAACCTCAAAACCGACACGGAAGTTTTTACTTTAGGCGAAGGCGTGGCGCCAGAAGTCCACGACACAATGCGTCTCGGCATGGTCGTACCAGCGACGAGGCATGACACGTGGCAAACTGTGCTTGGACCTGACGAGTGTGGCATGTACGTGGTGTCTGACAGTGCAAGAGGGAGTTGCACGGACATGGAGAGTCGCTGCACATCCGACATCGTGAGTCCAGGTGGTAGTGTCGCGCACGTGGCAACGAGCGGCAAGCCGGTCAGCTCACGCGAGCAGGTGCCTGAGGCAAGGTATGGCATGTTCACGGCTCCCACGGTTTTGATTCCTAGCAGTCCAGGAGATGGGCCGGTTGCCGTCTACAGCAGGCTGGCTGCAGCAAGCTTTACACCAGGATGTCCACTACCACGTGTTGACCCAGCATGGAGAGAAGTGGGGCAAGGCCCACGTGATGGGCTAGAAAATAAGCCAGCCAACGAAGGCTCGCTTGAACCAGATAATAGCAGCTCATGCGCTGCAGGCTCTTCAAGAAGCAGCAGTTTTGAAGCGTCAGAAACGTCAATAACAGAGGTTTTGGCAACTCCAAAAGATGTGGCGACGCCTTCGAAAGTACTGGAGAAAAGGACACGTCCATCTACAACCGATCATCTACAGTCGGAGTTACACCCATATTCAAAGAAATTTCTTCGGACGATTGATCCGGTAATGGTGAACGGGAGTAGGCGACGGTGTCTAGCAAACACCAAGGAACCGGTGGAATTCGAAGACGCAAATAAGCAGGAATGTTGGCGTCATGCTATGAAAGAAGAGTTGGGGTCGGTCCATGACAATAATTCATGGGAGCTTGTGGATCTTCCCAACAATGAAAATGCTATAGAGCTCAAATGGGAATTCAAGGTCAAGAACGATGTTGAAGGGTGGATGAAGCACAAAGCGAGGTTTGTGGCCAAAGAGTATGTGCAAGAGGAAGGTGTGGACTTCGAAGAAGTGTTCGTTCCCATTGCAAAGATGGATTCGGTGAGATTACTCATCGCTCTCGCGGCTCTGGAATCATGAAAAGTACATCACATGGATGTAAACTCCGTGTTTTTGAACAGCAAGATAGAAGGAGATGTGTATGTTAATCAACCACCAGGTTTCATCGAAGAGGGAGAAGAGCACAAGGTACTGAACTTACACAAAATCTTGTATGGGCTATGGCAAGGACCTCGGGAGTGGAACATCAAACTTGATCGAACGTTGATTTCTCTTGGATTTGAGAAAGCCCCATAGAGCATGCAATGTAAAAGAGAGGTGAAGGAAGGGATCGTCTACTAGTTGGCATCTACGTCGACGACCTATTAATTACTGGAGCAGATGAAGAGGTGATTGTAAAGTTCAAGCTACAGATGAAAGAGCTTTTCAAGATGGATGATCTGGGTCTTTTGAGTTACTACCCCGGGATAGAGGTACATCAAAAGACGGAGGGGATCACACTATGCCAGGAGGCATACACAAAGAAGGTACTTGAAAGCCCTGTCATAAGAGATTGCAATCCAGTTGATGCTTCAATGAAACCTTATCTTGAGCTGAGCAAGAAGAGTAAAGCACCCGCAGTTAATTGATGGAGATACGGAATAAGTGGTGCTTAATGTTGATAGCAAGTCTGAAAGTTTTCTACATTAAGATCCAGTGCGGCATGATAGGAGCAAACACATTGGTACGGTGTATCACTACATAAAGGACTGCGTAGAAGAAGGTAAGATGAAGGTCAACTATATTCGCACCGATGATCAGCTGGTGGATATGCTAACTAAGGCTTTGGATCGAGAGAAATTCTTGGAGATGCAAAGAAGGATCGATGTTGGAGCTGTAACATGACGACGTCGTGTTTAGGGGGGTGATTGTTGGGATTAAACCCGACGTTCTGTCCGGATACATGTATGTGTACGTCTCCGACTAGTGTAGGAATTAGATACCTAGTAGGACTTGTACTAGGCAGGCTAGCAGCTAATATATATATATATATATATACACACACGTGTATCCAGCCCCTGTAAACAACACCGTGAGTTAAGCAATAAAGTAAGGAACAACAGGTACGATACGTACGTGTGGCAATACGCCGGTGTCTACGCGTGCGTTCGTGTGCTTCCGGCCGGCTGGCTGTTGTGTGCGTATGATAGATTGAGATACTAGTTGGTCAAAGGAATCGATCAAGCTAGTACGTGGTGTTGCTAGCTTACAACGGTGCATCTCGACGTAAAGCACTTCGTCGAGTTCGTCAGCGAACTTCGTTTGTCATCGTCATTCGTCGTCGGTTGTCGCCGTCGTCAGAAAGTACTTGACGTCTGGTCTGAGCCAACACTCACCTCGGTGTACATGCCGGCGATATGGGCGTTGAGCTGCGCCCTCAGTGCTGCGGCTGCCATGGCAAGGCGAGGAGAGGTCCGGCGGTCCGGGGGACTGAGCAGTGGAGAAAGCGGAATTCGGCTGCGGAGTGAACAAGGACGGGAGTAGGAGAGGAGGTTGTATAGCTGGGCTCACTAGGCGTTTGGCAGCGAGTACTGTACTAGCTGTACTCCGTCGTCGGCCGGGCGCCATTAGTTAGCTTGGAAACGGCCCGCGTGCGTACTGCGTGCGATGCATGCATGCATGGAGCCACCGGTTGTGTGTCCACGTGTTCATAGAAGTGAGCGTCTGTTTCAACTTAGTCTCTTTTCCTTTCAAAAGAAAACTTTAGTCTCTTGTTTTATGTTTTTTAGACAAACTCCGAAGCTTTTTATTGCACCCTCACAATGTTTATAGGGACGAATAGAAGACCATCCATTCTCCTCTGTCTCGAGAGCATTCCATCACTTTTTGACGAATTACAATTTTAACCCGATTCACTGTCTACGTGGTCTTTATGCCTAGTCATTCGAAAGAACACTTGCCCTCCCCCCCCCTCCCCCCCCCCCCCTCTTACGGCGGCTGCTGTCACGGAGTTAGCCAGGGTTTCTTCCTCGAGTTCTGTCATGATCGCACACTTGACGTAAAAGCTTTACAAGCCGCATTGACCTTCATGGGAATCCGGGCTGTGTCTCAGTCACAGTGTAGCTGATCATCCAAAAAGACCAGCTAAGCATAATTGGCTTGGCCAGCCTTTACCTAACAAACTAACTACTACTGTGAAGGCTCATCAAACGGCGCTTTGAGCTTTCTTCAGGATTTGGTCTGAACTGGCAGATTCCCATGCGTTATGCACCTGTTTGCCACTTTCTTCTCAGCTATTCAGATTCCAGCAAACGGATGCCATTAGGTCAAAGCCGTGGTGCACGCCCTGTAGTTTTGTAGCAAGGTGAGACAACTTTAGCTATGGGGTGACCTAATCAAACATAGCCGTCAACCCCTAGGAATAAAGCATGATTCAAGAGTTTGTAAGCTTCAACATTCGAACTTCTAAATTCATGGCTAATGATACAATTAATAAAGGTAGCCTTCCGATCTATGATCTCATGTATGATTGCTCCGTAGATAGCTGCGCTCTTCTGATGTATATTTGCAATGACTACCTTGCAATTTGAAGCCACCTGAATCTTCCTCTCATAGAGATTATCAGTAAGCGTAAGGGCCTCCCTGATTGCTAAAGATTCGAGAGATGCAAGAAACGATATATGTGGGAACACAATGGCCAACACATCCGGAAAATTGCCTGCTCGATCTCTGCATATAGCTTGCACTGCGCCTCGAGTGCCGCCTGGTCCAACTGCCGCATCCACATTGACCTTCACCATATCATCCCAAGGAGCGATACATTGATTTGGCATAATCATGGGTGTCCCAGGAACTAGACTTTGAGTGCTTTGGGTAGCTCTCAGCTCAGCGAAGTTCCTCTGCACATAACCCTGAAAAGTGAAAGGGCTTTTATATATGTCCTCATGTATAGCTTTGTGCGGATCTCCCCATATCATCCGCAAAAGTGATAGTAAAAGTGATGAAATCCTCATGCGATAACACCTCATGCATGGTGAATAGACAATGTTTGGCGTCATCATTTACATTCAGACTCAATCGCTCGACAATTTGCTCGTATGATAGTGCCCACGTGCTCCTTGAAACCAAGCAATTTAGCAGGGTGTGCCTCAACGTATCCATTTTTTTTAGAAAAGGAGGATAACCCCCGGCCTCTGGCATCTGGACGATGCATACGGTCACTTTATTAATTATTCTCACAAGACCTTACAAAGTGATACAACATTAAGATTAAAGCCACCATCTAAGCAACAGACTGTCGCTACACCTATCCAGCTGATGAAGGGGCGCAAATAGCCTGGGCCTAATACCAAACAGACATCGCAGCCAAGCCTAACATCTAAGACCTGAGACCCCAACCTAGCCACTTGCCGGGTCTGGGGCACACACTGGTCCGGCATGCTCTCAGAGGCCGCCGCCGCCAACTGCCACCGCTCCATTTTTCAGAACTGTACTGATGCATCAACCTTGCTCGGTCTAGCTATCGTCAACGCCACCACGGCGCCCAACGACACCTCCTCCCTGCGCGCAAACAGCTGAGCACGTCGCGGTCGCCACTGATACACCTCAGCGCCAAGCTGCCAAGTACCACCAGCCGACACAGCTTGAAGTCCTTGGAAGATCTGTCGTGCGTAGCACCTGCCGACCAGGCATGACAAAGCGTAGCACCTGCCGGTCAAGCATGACTTGACATCTCCACCGAAGCTCCGTGCAAGACGAAGCCGCTCCACCTCCTGCCTCTGACTTCCAGCGCTTCTCCACAAACGATGCTCCCAAGAGAGAAACGACACCGCAGTGCCGCCATTGTCCGAACTGGAAAACTAGATCATAGGGTTTCCCCCGGAGCAGCACGAGTGGGTCGACAGTAGTTACAGAACGATGCCTTCGTCAAGGTAACGGCGCCGAACACCGCCATCGTCCGCCATCGGCTCGGTTTTCACCGGCAACTATGTCTCTCCGACTCATAGCCGGGATTAGATTACAGATCACGAGATCCGATCATCCAGTCTCAGGTCGACCACCTCCGACGTAGGAGATGACCACCACCGCCATAATCCTCGTGATGCGATGCAAACCCAGAGTGCTTCGTGAGCCGTCGCCGAATCCGATGAGATGCAGCAGTTTGAGGACGTAACGGCAGCCCGGGACGCACCCCGGTTGCCGCTGCCGCCATCTCATACTACTCCCGCCGGCTGCAGCCAAACCCCCCGTCGCGCCCCGGCCGCCGCTGCCCGCCATCCTCGTCGGGAGGGAGATCCAAATCAGGCCGCCGCCGCCTCAGATCTCAGGACGCCAGAGGAGGTCTGCCGCCGCCGCGCCACGGGGCCTTCGCCTAGCTACGTTGCCGGCGGCGGCGGAGGGAGGGGGGCGGGTGCACGGGGAGTCGAGGGGAGATCGGGATGTGGCCGCCCGGTGCGGCCCGGCGGCGGCCGCACGGGGTCGAGAGCCATCCTCGTCGGGAGGGAGATCCAAATCAGGCCGCCGCCGCCTTAGATCTCAGGATGCCAGAGGAGGTCCGCCGCCGCCGCACCACGGGGCGTTCGCCCAGCGACGTTGCCGGCGGCGGCGGAGGGAGGGAGTGCACGGGGAGTCGAGGGGAGATCGAGATGTGGCCGCCTGGGGTCGGCCTCAACGTATCCATGACCCGCACAAACAACAAGCACTCGTCGTCGACATGTTTCTATGATGAAGGACACTATGAGTATTGTGCGAATCTCCACAGGAACGCCTTGATTTCGAGTGGACTTTTATATGCCATAAGTCTGCCCATCCTTGACAATCAGCCTCTGAGTTTGATCGGCCGCCCTGCTTATACAGCCATGATTCTCTGATGATCTTGGTTCACTATATCATCTTGTAAGTGGAACGCACAGTGAGCATACCCCTTCTATCCTCACTCCAAGCCCAAAAATCTTATATCTGTCTCGTGCAAGGGATCTTCAATATAGTCTCGGCATCAATGGGAATAAGTATCGGTTGAATAAGCTGCTCATCCCTTGATGACGCAGTGTGATCAATGAGTTCAACGACCCTTGTTGGCGGCGGTGGTATTAATGAGGTTATCGGCCTCTTTATATGCTCTCTAGATATCTAGTTGTCGTTCCAGATATCAGTGGATTCTCCCTTTCCTATTCTACTTATCAAACCCTGAGTCATTATGTCTTTCCCATGCAAAATAGCACATCATATCTGTGATGAATCTGGTCCAAGGTTGCATCAAAAAGAGAATTATTTGGATAGTAGACAACTTTTAAGATTAATGAACTTAGAGAACTGGGATGATCCAGCAAGCGTTAGGCTTGCCTAGCAATTAGGGCTTGATTAAAGATCTCAAGGTCACAGACACCAAGGCATCCCAAATACTTCGGTCTCATCATAACATCCCATGAGACCCAGCATGGCTTCCATCTCCCCTGTTTACTTCCCTACCAAAATTGTCTGACAAGGAGGTGACACTCATGCAACGTCCTCGCGGGACACGGAAGCAGGCCATGGAATATACTGGAATTGCCAATGCCAGAGACTTTATCAAAACCTCTTTACCCGCAGTTGACAGGAGCTTTTCCATCCATCCTCTCAGCTTTTCCCAAACTCTGTCACGTAACTATTTGAATGTCTTGTTCTTGGACTGCCCGACATCAGTTGGCACATCCAATTACCTGTCACTGAGCAACTCATTTGAGACGTTCAAAGTATTTTGGACATCTTCCCTGAGAGCTTGAGGGCATCCACTACTGAAAAATATAAAGGAATTGACATGATTTATTCTTTGTCCGGATGCCAACCAATAATTCTCCAGTAGGTTTAATACTTCAACTGCCCCATCATGACTTGAGTTAAAAACTGGCGGGTTGGTCCATACATGGGTGATGTGGTTTCTTACATGTGGGACCATATGTCAGTGTTAAAACCGGTGGATCTCAGGTAGGGGGTCTCAAGCTGTGGATCTTGGATCGATGGGTAACAGGGAACGTAGAGACAACGTTTACCCAGGTTCGAGCCCTCTCAAGGAGGTAAAAGCCTATGTCTTGCTTGATTCTATTGATGTGGGTGTGTATGACAATTACATAGTTGATCTACCACGAGATCGGATGAACTAAACCCTAGGTGGGTATGGTCGTAATTGTTCCCCTAGCCCTCGCCGCCCGCTGTGAGCCACCGCCGCCCCGGCATGCTGTGCATTTTTTTATACGATGAATTGTTTTTTGTTCATATATAACGTATATGTAGATGCTTAGTGTTTATTAATCATATGTATGTATGTATGTGTATGTATATGTAAATATTGATATGATGTCATTTTTTTGTTCATATATAAAGTAGATGTATATGTATGGATGGATGGATATCGATGGATGTACGTATATAAAAAATTCATAGAAAATTAACCGTAACTAGGATGAAAATAATTTATATATGAAAATCGATCAGAAAAATATGACGAATCTGAATATGCCCTTCGTTCGTCTATCATAAGCAGCTAGCATAGCGAACTTGGAACCGTCCCCCTCCAGTTCATCAGCCCGAAATTAATGCAGACTTCGGGAAAACATTCCCGGATGTTACCCCCCTTCACCTATATCGTGTAGTGGCACGTTAGAACACCCCTAACTCTCTCGGGAATTCATCATGTCCCGATAACTTCTACATGAGGGGGGGGGGTCCGCAAGTATCCTCGACGACCATGAGAGAGGCGGCCCGCAAAATATCCTCTCTCGAAAGATAGTATGACTCATCAGACATGAGGTGGGAGTAGTCCTCGACGTTCGTCTAATACTGACGGTTATAGAACTTGTCAACTTTGCATGATGTTTGCCACTAATCCATTGCTCATATGCATATGATTCCTTGTTGTGATATGAAGTCCATGTTTGCCACTAATCCATCTCTCATGTTTGTATATTGCCATGTTGTAATATTTGCAGAAACTTTGGGTAGAGACTTAGAACAAGAAGAGTTGTTGGGGGATATAATCCGCGATGGAGTTGATCCCTTGTCATTTCTCAATGACACAGATGGTCAAGAAGGAGAGGATGAAGGCTCCGGTGATCCAACAAGGGAGGAGGAAGGAGATCATGACGGCTCAAGTGACCGAATGGCGGAGGAAGGAGATCATGATCACGGCTCCAGTGACCGAACGGAGGAGGGAGCCTTAACCGTTGCAAAGTCCGGCGAGGTATATATATGTATTAATTAAGCATGTGCTGGCTTGATGCATTAATTGTTTTGTATGTACATATATTAACACTTCCTTCTTCTTTAAGCCCTCCGGATCGAGCCAAACTTCTGTAAGGAGACGAGTCCTAAAGAAAAGGTTGCGCTAGGATGAAAGGTTCACGATCACAGAAGTGGTGAAAGATGGCCAACCGATTGCTCCCAAGTGGACCAAGGATGCATTTGTACATCAGTGCAGAGTTGTTGTAAGGGACAGCGTCCCGATCAACATCCAACAATGGAATAAGAAGAAGGACCCTGAAGTTTCTTATGTCCAGGATAGACTGAAAGATGATCTTTGGACCTCGCTGATGAAAAATTTCATCCTACCGCCAGAGGAGGATCCGAATAACCCAGTTACAGAGCGAAAGGTCAAGGTGTTGTTCTTAAGAAGATGGCAGAACTATTCAAGAACTAGAAGAAACATTTGAAAACAAAATTTTTCGAGAAAGACCAGACTCCAGAATTCATCGGTCAATATGAGAAGATAAGAGATCGCTGGCCCGTATTTGTGGCTTACAAGAAATCGGACAAGGGTAAGCAAAGGTCACTGACAAACAAGCAAAATGCTGCAAAGAAGAAGTATCACCATACCACGGGGTCAGGTGGCTACAGCAAAGCCCGGCCATTGTGGGACAAAGCTGAGTAAGACCTGCTTGCTAAAGGGGTCCAACCAGTGGCATTGCACTGGCCAGATCGGGCAAGGACTTGGTTCTTTAGGGTTGGGGGGACTTTGGACCCAGAATCAGGGAAGTGTGTTCGGACGAACGATCGACTTACAATACCCATCAAGAATCTTGAAAAAGCAATCAAGGCAGCACAGGAAGGGACGTTCATTCCCACAGAGAGAAGGACGAGCTGACAGAGGCCCTCGGGAATCCTGAACACCCTGGACGAACATGAGGCACATCAGGATCCATTCCGTGGGTGCATGGGTTTGCCGACAACGGTGGTTATAGAAGCCGAGAGAGAAAGAAGAAAGAGGAAGCAACCGAAATGCAGAAGCTTAGTGCAAGATTAGCGAAACTAGAGGAACTTGAGAGCCAGCGATCTACCGACCAACCATCTCAGCGGCACGAAGATCCTTCCTTCGATGCTGCCCCAGAAGCTACCCCACCATCTCAGCGGAGAAGCAGTGTGCCTTTCATGGATCTCGTTCAGCCTGATTTCACTGCTCCTCGCTACCCCGTGGATAGTATCACGGAGGCTGAACATTGTGTGCTAATGGCGAGATGCCAGAACCTGACCTTGAAGGCGAAGGTCGGCTCTGTTGTACCTCCTCGAGCTAAGGGAAATTTCCATTGTCGTCGGATTCCACATGGCTATGCTATTGTGACGGTGGATGAAATAATGGAGGGATTTGAGGGGCTGGAGCTTGACTACCCTACAGGTGAAGGGGATATTCTTCTCGAAAATGCTTTAAGGAGTACCTGTCTATGGAGAAAGGAGTACATCAAGCTTCCAAACTAGACGCCTTAGCAGACTCAACCGCATGAGGCCCCTCAGCAGACTCAGCCAGATGAGGCCCCTAAGTAGAGTCCTCTTCCGCCTTAGCTGTCTCTAACGCGTCACCGGACTCCGCCTCCCCCTCCTCCGCCTCCTCCGGCGCGTCAGCGCACTCCGTCTCCTCCTCCGCCTCCTCCGGCGCATCAGTAGAATCCGTCGCCTCAGCAAAGGGGAAACTAGCATATCATTCATCTCAGTTGTGACCATGCTTGGTACATTTTTTTAGTATCGTATCCATATAACTTACACCCTCAGATGTATACAGAGATTTGTAGAATTCATGGACCATGTTTTTCAACTCCTTGGATCCTCCGCCGTTACACCAAGAGAATTCTGTAAAGCTTTGGTCATATTTTTCTTCCTCAAGATGCTAGCCTGAAGATGGACAAACTTCAAGTTTTTGTCTCCCGAGGCCAACCACTTAGGTCTTGCTCGTTGTCGCCACATCACCTCATCATGATGGTACATCTCTACTAATTTTTCATTGATTTTTAGCTCGGCGTGAGTGGGAACCGTCCTGTTTGGATCAGACCAAAGATTTTCTGATTCTCCCTTTGTTTTGATCTCCTTGCATACACTGCCAAATGTATCATTGTTCCAGCGCAAGAGAGGCCTGCCAACTTCGTACTCAACTCGTTTGTTCCCAAGGTGGTACCCGATGCAGCCATGTCGTGTTAATCATATCACCCCATTGCTCATGTCCTTCCCTCATAACCTCGTAAAGAAAGGTCTTGGCCCTTGTGTTTGTTGGGAAACGTAGTAGAAAACAAAAAAAATCCCCTACGCACACCCAAGATCAATATGAAGATGCATTACGGATTGAGGTCATGATTGTTGCCGTCACCGAGTTGCAGCAGAAGAATAACATGTCAGTTTAGATCATACTTGGAGTCCCTTGAACCGTCGAGGAACGATCGCGCAAACCGCCGACGAACAGTCCCTCGAATTGAAGACTGAAAGCACAGTCTCTCTACTTGGTTGCAAGCGTACAGCCTTCATGACCTAGCAGCGCTTCGCCGTTTACTCTTGTCTACTTACATTGAGCTAAAGCAACTCTAATGGTGTTAAATCTAGCAACAAGAGTAAGAAAGATTCTTCTTCTAGTAGTAACAATAATCATGCTAAACCCAATGTTGTTGCTTCTAGTAGTTCTCTTGAGTCCACTAATGATTCTCTTAGCCAAGTTACACTTGATCAAGAAAATAGCTTATTGAAGGGAATTATAGAGAAAGGTGTTTACAAGAGCCTTGCCGGAAGTAAGCAATTTGAGGAAATTGTACGCAAGCAAGGAAGACACCGGAAGAATCAAGCAATTGGTTTTGAACGAAGGTTTAATGCCAATGGAGTTGAGTGGGAAGAAGATCAATACCCCAAGACGAAGTTTGTTCCTCAACAAAAGAAGTATGATCCTACTTCTTTCCAAAGAACACAAGCTCAAGATGATCTTCCACCACAAGACCACAAGCAAAAAGGCAAGGACAAGCTTCAAGAGGAGATTGATGCATTTGAAGGTTCTCCCAAAGCCTTGGTCAAGTGGGTTCCCAAGACTACATCAAGTTCAACTTCATCGAGTACGACTACAACTACAGGGATTCCCATCAAGATGGTGCGGATCCCGAAGAAAAAGAACTAGAGAGTTCTTGAGGGTGACTCCGCCAACACTCCACTCATATCTTTTGGCAAGGACACGTGCAAACAACTTCCATATCTTGCACTAGTTCAAGGAGTCACAAACCCTCTTGTTGATAAGACAAGGGACAAGGTAACCTAATGCTTTCGTGGACATCATCTTATGTGAACATCACTCTATGTCTATGGATATCCTTGTTTGTTCCTTGTGGGACTAACCCGTGTAGGTATTGAAAGTGCAACTCACTCTAATTGATTGCTCCAAATGATCTACATCAACATTGAGCATCTACATCTTCAACACCTACATGAAGACATCATCAACAAAACCCAAGGTTAGTTCATCCCTCTTAGGGGGGATATCACATCTAGGGGGAGCTTTACTCTAATTGAGCTAAAGCAACTCTAATGGTGTGAACACAACAATGCTTTATGTAAAAGTGGCAACCCCACTTATGCTTAAACGATGAGTATAACCTACGATCAAATGTTCTTATTTGACTCCTCAGTCAATATACTCATATATAGATGACCTAATCATCGCCAATTGCTTGATAGATGCTAGAGTGTTTGTGCATGCTCTGCCACATATTTCATTTGCCATTTTATTGTGTGAGCATGTTGGTTGCATATTTTACTCATTCGAGGACATCCACTTGTTGTTTTGATTGGTTGGAATTTTTCTCTTTTGCCAAGTGGATGAACAAGAATGCCTAAGAACCTCCTCTAGCTATCTATGTTTTTCTCGTCTCAAACTCTATTCATGCTACATCACAAAGTTTGATCAAGTCAGATTCGAACCACTCTGTGTGAGGAGCACTCAGAGTCACCGATTCGTCATAGACTTAAACTTCCAAAACCTTTTTGTGCATTTCGGTATGACCGAGTCATCCACTTCGGTCACACCGAGTTCACTAAGTTAATCTAGGTTTTCCATCTCGGTGCAACCGATTTGAACTTTTCGGTCACACCGAGTTGCAGTAACCGCTCGAGATTCTGCATCTCGGTGCCACCGACTTGTTCCACTCGGTCACACCGACAAGGTCGGGATATATATACCGACGGGTTGAATTTTGGAAATTTCTCCAAAACCCTTCACCCTGCACGTGTCCTGCTCTGCCTCCTCGGGTCTCCGAATCGTCTCCTCGCTACCAGCGACCTCCCACCGCTGGTCTCCATCGCCGTCAACGGAATTCTGCTCCGCCGTTGTCACTGTAGTGAACTCCGGCCGAACTAGGGTATGACTTCGACTCTTTGTGCTATTTCCCAACTCCAATTCATAGCACATTACTTTGCCATGATAATGACCATGTATAGAAACAATCCATCCACTAAAAACCTCCTTTAGATTAGATTGGATTTGAAAATTTAGGGTTAGGTCTCCACCGGACTCATCTCGGACCGGCCGAATTGTAGAAATCGGTCTCACCGATTTGGCTTAGGCCATAGCACATGCATTTTCGATCTGACCGAAAATTGCAAATCGGTGTGACCGAGTTCAATTCTCTGTGAAACCCTAGCAGTCTCGGTGCCACCGAACTGTGACTCGGTATGACCGAGTTCACTAGTTTAGGTTCCAAAAGCTGCTTCGGTATCACCGAGTTTATCAAATCGGTAGCTCCCAAATGCTTTTTGGGGAGAACTAAAACTAAGTTTTTAAGTCATCTATTTTGCAAAAACTCTGCACTTTGTGATGCTCATCCACTCTACCTCATCTGTATCTATTCATAGGGTTTGCTGTCAGTGATTGCCAAGATGTCTAACCAGAGTGACAGTCAGAACAAATCTGAGGAACATATGCAATTGAGTGAGGGTTCAGATCCATCAAGCACCTCAGATGATGGCAGCAGGAGCACTCCTAGTAACTTGCCAAAGGCAGCCACCAGGACAAGGAAGCAGAAAACCTCAGACTCTGAGGATGTAGACTATGTGGCTGTTGAGGATGAGGCCACCTCAAAGGGAAAAGTGTTGAAGAAGGAGTATTGCTCAGCTTCTACAACAAAGCCAGGAATGCACAAGAAGGCACCTACCAAAAGAATGACAACATTCGAGCCTAGGAAAGCAGCCTTGGAAGAAACTATGGAGTTCACTCTTGAACCCAAAGAGGCTGGAGAAGGCAAGAAGAGAAAGGAGAGGGTCAAGAAGACCACTGCCAGAGTTCTAGGGAGATCATCCATGTTCAAGGATCCCGCGGAATAAGAGGAAGAGGAAGAGGATGCTCCAGCACCCAAAGCTCAAAAGCTTATGGGAGATGCAATTAAGTCAGGGGCTGCAACATCAAAGACCAAGTCTGCTCCCAAAGCTCAAGCTAAAAAGTCAAAGCCCAAGACAAACACTAGAAGTATTCCTGCAGAAGATAAGAACAGGGCCCTAGTGCCTCAAGCTGAAGAAGAGGATGATGAGTCTCTTGTTTTGAGGAAATTGTAACCCAAGATCCCAGACCACAATGATACTCATCAAGTGACTGAAGACATGCACATCATAAAAGATGTTGGACTGAGATTGTGGAGACAGTCTGATCCCTATGCTATGAGGAGAAGGACTGCAGTTGACTACAGGTTCCACACAAAAGAATAGCAAGACTTCTATGAAACTATTTTGCTTGACAAGAAGCCCATTGTTTGTGACATGAGATGGGTTGATTGGGAATTCATCAAGGATAATGAAGATCACTTCCCAGGAGTATATGATAGCTTCAGAGCATGTGGAGTAGATGAGTTTGTTGGACAGAAGCTCACAAAATGGAATGATGAGCTGATCATGCAGTTTTACTCCACTGCTCACTTTTACCCAGATGGGAAGATCATATGGATGTCTGAAGGTACTAGGTACCAATCCACTGTTGAAGAATGGGCCAAGCTGATCAATGCCCTAGAGGAACATGAGGATGACTTGGATGTGTATGCCAAGAAGAAGAAAGACCACAACTCCATGGCAAACATGTACAAAGAGAACCCTGATAAAGCTTTGGAGACTCACAAGCTTGGATCTGTACATTACTTGCTGTCTGGTCTGCCTACCATCAACTGGATCCTAAGGCACACATTACTACCCAAGTGAGGAGCTCACAAGATGATCAGAGGACATTCCATCAACATGCTGGAAATCTTTGATGTCCCTCAGAAGTTCAAGGTCATGAGTCTGATTGTAGAGACAATCAAGAGGACTGCTACTGACCAAAAGAGAAGTTGTGGGTATGCTCCACATATTCAAGAGCTCATCAATTCTAAGATGGGCACAGGAACATAGTTGTTGGACAAGGAGCATATACCCCTTTATCATGAATTTGAAGACAACACAGTTGTGATGAATGAGGAGGAACCATCTTTAGTACAAGCACAAGAGAAGAGAGCCAAAGCTAAGGCAGAGAAAGCTGCAAGGATGCCAAGTGCAGAAGAAGCATCTCAGGTGTTCCTCAAGTCAAAACAAGATCAATTAGGCTATGTGATTCAAGCTACACTAAGGATTGAGAAGGGCTTGGCCACCCTGACTCAGAATCGGAAGAGCCTGGAGAGGATTGTTGAGATAAAATTCTATGATCTTGACCTCAAGGTAACTGAGATACAGACTGCAGTTGAGCAGCTCCAGGAGGAAGCAGAAGAGAGGAGAGGGAAGGAAACTACTGATGCTTTTCAGCGTGTGCCACGAGGTCAGAGGTCTGCTGCATTGCCAATACCAGTCTCTAGAACTACTCTGTTAGCACCAGCAGCTACAGCCTCAGTACCACCTCCTGCAGCCACTCCACCAGCTCCAACTACATCGACAGATACCATCTTCCTTGGAGTTCTCTCTACACCACCTCCCGAAGACCGAACCTGAGAGACGCATAACACTATGCATTTTCAAACTTTTTGGTAACTTGCTGCCAAAGGGGGAGAAATATGTATAGATCATAGGCTTCGAGAGAGAGAGTTGCTTTTTATCTCTCTTGTTTTCGGTTGAACCTTTTTATGCGCTTGGTTGATACACTATGTCTTTGTCTGTGTGAGATACTTGTTTGATCATGTGTTTGATCATATGCTACCTTAATGCTTGCTTGGATGATATTATCTCTTATATTCTTATATGATCATTCACTTTGCTTGGTGATGAGTGCATGCTTTTAAGTTATATCATTTTGAGCGCTCCACCAAGATGTATGTGACATGGAAGAGTAACACATGATCCTAATCGATTGTGCATTTGCATTCAAAAGAAAATTCTAAATAATGCACAAATTTAGGGGGAGCTCTTGCTTATCACATACTTCTCAAGGCGACAATGTATTTCAATCTTATAATCATTTGTCGAAGCTTTGACCTATATGTTGTCATCAATTACCAAAAAGGGGGAGATTGAAAGTGCAACTATCCCTGGGTGGTTTTGGTAATTCCTAACAACGGATAGCTCATTGAGCTAATACTATTTCAAGATAAATATTTCAGGAAAGCTCAATGATTGGCATGGCATGGATTAGAAATGTGGACCCCTCAAAATGCTAAGGACAAAAGATTGGCTCAAGCTCTAAAGCTCAAGACTCTACACCTTACCTTTTAGTGTTCCAAGATCACATTGAGTCCATAGGAAAAGCCAATACTATTAAAAGGGGATGTGTTGTTGCTTAATGGGTTACTTGCTCAAAATGCTTAGTGATATGCTCCAAAACCCTTAACCACTTTCTCATATCCACATTTCTCCCAAACCAAAAGTCAAACTCGGCCCCACCGAAACTTTCCATCCGGCGCCACCGAGTTCAGTTGACATAGCCACTGCCACAAAAACCCTAGTCTTTTCGGTCTCAACGATAGGGATCTCGGTCTCACCGAGATGGAATTGCAAACTCTCTATTTCCCTTCGTAACGTTTTGGTCTAACTGAGATGAGCGATCGGTCCCACCGAGTTCGCAATGCAAACTTTCTGTTTCCCCATCGTAACATTTCGGTCCAACCGAGATGAGCAAATCGGTCCCACCGAATTTGCCTGACCAACTCTCTGGTTAGCTTATTACCAAAATTGGTCCCACCAAGTTTGTGTAGTCGGCCTCACCGAGATTACGTTATGCCCTAACCCTAATGAAATCGGTCCCACCGAGTTGACGTGTCGGTCCCACCGAAAATCCTCACGTTCACATTTTGAAGTGAATCGGTCTGGCCGAGTTTCATGATTCGGTCTCACCGAGTTTGGTAATTTGTGTGTAATGGTTAGATTTTGTGTGCAGGCTCTATATACCCCTCCACCCACTCTTCTGTCAGGACCCCGATTCCAAGTCACATCGATCTAGCCGGTAACACCTCATATCACTTTGCGGCCTCACGCACAGTATCCCACGGGTGTCGCCTTACCATGGCCCGGGACCGTTTGCGCCTTTTGGCTCACGTATATGATAGTGTCGCTAGCATCCATATGACAGAGAACCCGGGCCGACATGGCTAGTCGTGAACCCAAAGCGGCACAGACCTATGGAGACAGGCATACATGAATCACATCGAGCATGTCGGTCATCAGCGAGTGATTCCGGGCTGTAGCACTGGCTAACAGGACTCCAGGGAACCCGGGCTATAGCAGGCTAGGCATGACTCCGGATGTCACCGCGTGACATTTCCCCGAAGGGACAGACATAGGAACGACGTGAAACACATGCCGGCCAGTCAAGTGACCTGAGCAGTAGTGCTGGGCTAGCAGGACTTCGGTGAACCGGGTTGTAGCGGACTACTATGGCTCGAGGAACACTAGACTACATTTCCCCATAAGAAAGGCTGCCAAGGATAAACAACTAGATTGTCAGATCCCACTCATACCAAGCATTTCAATCATACATACAATATGCCCGATATGAGTACATACAACATGGCATCACAACAAAACTCTACAACTCAAGTACTTTATTTAAAGGCTCCAGAGATCCATACATAACATGTTCATACAGATAGGAGTCACATGACCCGACACTCAAGTCATACAATCATACAAGCACATGCGGAAGCAACTAGTCTGAGTACAGACACTAGAATGAAAGAAGGCTTCTCGAAGCCTGTCTATCTACATAGGGCCCTCCATGGCCAGGATCACCACCTGGGTGGCTAGTCACTTGTCGACGTCAAGGTCTACGTAGAACCCATCGGAGGGGGCGGTGTTGTCGTCTGAAAATAGTAATTAAGCAAACATGAGTACAAAGGTACTCAGCAAGTCTTACAACAGAACCTACTATACATGCTCATTCTCAAGAAGGTGGTGGGGTTATTGCAGCAAGCCAGCTTTGACTCTTGGCTAAGCTATCCTACGGAATTCCATTAGTAAAATAGTTTTCGCACACGAGTCCACTACTCACCAACACAATACTCCACCGAGGATCCTCTCTCGTCATCCTACGAGAGGGCCATCCTCGGTACTCACACTTATCTTGAGTCTTTTAGTAGTATCCATTAACTTGTCTATGAACTGTATATGCAACCAAGTAGTCCTTTACCGCAGACGCGGCTATTCGAATAGATGATCTTAACCCTGCAGGGGTATACTTCTTCATACACGCTTTCACCACTTACCGCCGTTTACACGACATGTACTCGGCAACCTTCAAGCGGAAGCCCAGCGAGGGTGTCGGCCACGGCCTACCTAAACACTTAAGTCTCTAGTCCAGGTTTATCGCCTATCCAGGTTCCATCCGCAGGGAGTCCGGCTGAGGTTTCCACATACGGCCCCGAACGATGTGAACAGGGTTCCCGAGACACCAAACAGGTGACTTGGTACACCGTGCCACGGTGTATCTACCGCAACATAGCCCACCCCTAGGGTCAGCGCTACGCACAGCCGCCAACACATAACCTACAAACACCAGAAAGTATTTGCAACTCCTGGACAGAGTACTAGGGTATTTAAGAAGCCGAGAGGGTCCATTGGTTTCGGGCCCAATGTACGGTAGTAACTGCATCTTACATCACACATACAGATCTCAGTTCTTATGGACGGTCTCAATGAAACAACCCACCATGTACTCCTACATGGCCTCTCATCGATACCTTTACCAAAACATGTTCAACACATCCCTCACATTACCGACATAAACATTTCACTCTGGCCCATCACCCAGATGAACCAGACCTAACACAACTCTAAGCATAGCAGGCATAGCAAGGTAGGAATCACATACATGACTCAATCAACTCCTACACATGCTAGTGGGTTTCATCTAGTTACTGTGGCAATGACAGGTCATGCAGAGGATAAGGGTTCAACTACCGTAGCACACAGCAGTTTGAATCGCGTTGTCTTAATGCAGTAAACAAGAGCAGAAGCGAGAACATGGGTTTGTATCAGAATGATCAATGGGTTGCTTGCCTGTTGTAGTGGTAGTAGGGTACTGCCCTTCAGACGGATACTCGGGGTTATCCTCGGAGGCAGAACCTACCACGAAAATCACACCGAACATAATCAACACATGGCAATATTTAACAATATGATGCATGCTATGGCATGGCAAGATGAAAGTGTCTTGGCCTAATGCAAGCTAAGATAGAAGGGAATGAACTCATTTGAATCAAAGATTCAAATGTTAGCTCATTAAACATGGCCTTATTAGTGCATTACCTTATTCTGCTTAAACATCAAGGTTAACTTGTTTTGTCATGCATGAAACCACTACAGATGGATAGATTGAATTTTTCTGATCATTTTTCATATATAAATCTTTGCATTTGGAGCTATGGTTGATTTTCTATGATTTTTAGAAGTTTTGGATATTTTCTGGAATTTCCTATATAAGAATAATTCTAGTAATTGAATTAATGCGTCAGCATGACATAGGTGTGACGTCAACGGTCAAGTGGGTCGGCCAGGTCAAACCTGACTGGTGGGCCCTGTCTGTCAGTGTCACAACTAATTAACAGAATTATGTTAGTGCTAATTAACTGTCAATGGGGCCTGGGCCCACATGTCAGTGTCTAAAGTAATTAAAATTAGTTAAGACTAATCCTAAACTAGTTAGCAGACCGGCCCCACCTGTCATAGACTCAGGGGGGTCTACCTGGGCCCACACGGGGGTCAAACAGGGTCAACTCATCGGCGGCTTGACGCCGGCGACGACAGACGCGGCGGAGGGGCTCGGGTTTGCGTCTCCGGCGACCAAATCGACGGTGGAGAGCAGCTACGTGACGCGAGGAGCGAGCCGCGTTATTTGGTGGAAAAAGTGGAGCTCGGGGAGGCCGGGTACGACGCCGGCGACGACTTTGGCGGTCGTCGGAGTTCGGGCGAGGATGAAACCGAAGCTAAGGGGCACGGCGAGGCGCGGGGAGTGGTGCGTTAGGCTCCTGGGAACGCGTGGAAGACGAAGGCGTGCTCGGTGGCGTCCCAACGTGGCTATGGCCATGACGGCGACGTGCGGTGGCGGCGGCGAGCTTCGGCTTCGATGGCAGAGGGGGTTAGAGGACGCGGACGAGCGCGGGGAGAGGGGGAAATGGTGGCGGAGCTCACAGCGGTTGCAGGGGAGCAAACGGCGAGCTCGGGGAAGGGCTGGAGCGAGCGGGGCGGCGAAGGGGATCTCCGGTGGCCGGAGTTGAGAACGAGCTTGGTGCAGCGTCTCCGGGGCGAGCGAGCGGACGGGGCTCGGCCTACTTGATGCAGTCGACGACGGCGGAGCTTCCTGGCATGTCGGGGCAGCAAATGGACAGCGGTGGCTGCGGTGAAGCTTGTCGGCAGCGACGGCTGCGCTCGGCAGGAAGAGGGGGAGAGAGCCATAGAGGGAGAGAGGCCACGGGGAGAGTGGGAAGAAAGAGAGGGAGACGTGGGGGTCGGCGTGGCACTCATAGACGCCTCCAGGGCGTCGGCGGAAGTAGGAGGTGACCGGCGTGTGGTCGCGGGCGCCGGCCACGCGCTCCTCGTCCTCCTGGCGAGAGGAGGAGGACGACTAGCAAGGGCCAGTCGACTGGGCCAAGCCAGGTGGGCTGGTGGACTGCGCCTGGTAAGTTTCTCTCTCTCCTTTTTTTCTGTTTTTCTTATTTATTTATTATTTCTATAACTTCAGGGCTTTATTAAAAATACCAGGGCATTACCATAAATCATAAAATTAATCATGGCCACTGCTTAGAATATATCCAACAGCAAACATTTTAGTTTATGATTATTTGAGCATTTAAAATACTTTATAGCATTTAAATGCCCATATGCAAATACCATAAGGATTAATCCAATGACCTTTGATGTCCTAGAAAAATGTGCACCATTTTTGTCAAAGGTTTTAACCCAAAACAAAAAGGGTGGGCTTTTTAGAAGGGCATTTCAGGTTCATTGGAAAAGTTTTTAGTAAACCCTAGTTGTTCCAGGGGGGTGCTGGGGGTTCTGTCATCCCCATTTCAAATTTAAAAGGAATTTAAACATGATGCACACTCTAATGCTTGAACTAACTAGGGTGTGACAAGTCACCCCCACTCAAAAGTATCTCGTCCCGAGATTTAGGATCCTCCGGAAAGAAGGTGGGGTACTCGAGTCGAAGACGATCCTCCCTTTCCCAAGTGGCTTCTTTCTTGGAATGGTGTGACCATTGAACCTTGAGAAACTTGATATTATGACGTCGAGTGGTACGCTCGGCTTGATCAAGGATACGAACAGGATATTCCCGATATGAGAGGTTATCTTGTAGATCAAGCGTTTCGTGGTCCACTTCACGGATAGGATCCGCGAAGCAACGCCTGAGTTGAGAAACGTGGAAGACATCGTGAACTCTGGAAAGATGCGAAGGTAGTTCCAATTGGTAGGCAACTTCTCCTCGTTTGGCAAGAATGTGAAAGGGTCCGATGTAACGAGGAGCCAATTTGCCTTTGATACCGAAACGATGGGTTCCCTTTAACGGAGTAACCCGAAGGTAAGCCTTCTCGCTGACTTCATAAGTCATAGGCTTATGTTTACGATCATATTGACTCTTTTGACGAGATTGGGCTGTTTTCAATTTCTCACGAATAACGCGAACCTGTTCTTCTGCTTCCTGAATCATATCCGGGCCAAAGAGTTGTCTTTCCTTGGTTTCTGACCAGTTAAGAGGCGTTCGACATTTTTGTCCATAGAGAACTTCGAAAGGAGCCTTGCCCAAGCTAGCTTGATAACTATTGTTGTAAGCAAACTCCGCGAATGGAAGGCATTTCTCCCAACCCATTCCGAACGAGATGACAGAGGCTCGGAGCATATCTTCCAGAATTTGATTGACTCGTTCTACTTGACCACTTGATTGAGGGTGGAAAGCGGTGCTAAATAGAGACGAGTTCCCATAGCATTTTGGAAACTTTCCCAAAATCGAGAGGTGAAGAGACTCCCACGGTCTGAGTTAATTTCCAATGGAACAGCATGAAGAGACACTATTCGGGAGATGTATAAATCGGCTAGCTGGCTAGCGGTGATACTCTCACGAACAGGTATAAAGTGGGCTACTTTGGAAAGACGGTCGATCACGACGAAGATGGCATTATTCCCTCTTTTGGTCCCGGGAAACCCAGTGATGAAATCCATACTGATTTTATCCCATTTCCACTCGGGAATAGCCAAAGGTTGAAGGGTGCCAGCAGGCCGTTGATGCTCTGCTTTAACACGACGACAAACGTCGCAATTAGCAATGTATTGAGCGATTTCTCTCTTCATCCTAGTCCACCAAAACCTCTGGCGTAGGTCTTGATACATTTTAGTACTGCCGAGATGAATGGTGATAGGGGATTCATGAGCTTCCTTAAGGATCAGCCGCCTTAGGTTTCATGCCTTGGGAACCACTAAGCGGTTTCCAAAGTATACGACACCTTGATCATCAATGGAGAAACAATTCGCGACTCCTTTCTTAATGTTTCTCTTAATACGGGAGATTCCCGGATCTACCTTCTGTGCCTTGATGATCTGATCCGTAAGGGTAGGTTTCGCCACCAGGGTGGATAGGAATCCTCGGGGAACAATGTGAAGATTAAGCCTACGAAATTCCTCATGCAGAAGTGGTTGACTTTGTTGTAACATCAGGTTGTTACAATAGGATTTACGACTTAGTGCATCAGCCATGACATTGGCTTTGCCCGGCGTGTAAGTTATTCCTAAGTCATAATCCGAGATCAACTCGACCCAACGTCGTTGCCTGAGATTCAAATCCGGTTGGGTGAAGATATATTTCAAACTTTGGTGATCGGTGAAGATCTCGCAACGATTACCGAGAAGGTAATGTCGCCAAGTTTTGAGTGCATGGACTACGGCTGCAAGCTCCAGATCATGTGTGGGATAGTTCTCCTCATGTGGGTGTAATTGCCGTGAAGCATAGGCAATTATCTGACGATCCTGTATGAGTATGCAACCTAGTCCTTGTCGCGAGGCATCGCAATAGATAACAAAGTCCTTGGAGAAATCTGGTGGTACCAGTACGGGAGCAGATGTCAGGCGTCTTTTCAGTTCCTGAAAGTTGAACTCGCACTGTGGGGTCCACTCGAACTTTTTATCTTTCTTGGGGAGTTCGGTTAGAGGTTTAGCAACCTTGGAGAAATTCTCGACGAAGCGGCGGCAATAGCTCGCTAAGCCAAGGAAGCTCCGAACTTGCTTGACCGTCTCAGGTGGAGTCCAATCAAGGACGGCTTGAACTCACTCGGGATTGAAAACAATACCCTTACCAGAGATTACATGGCCTAGATAGGTCACTTCTGGCAACCAAAATTCACACTTGGAGAATTTGGCATAAAGGCGATGCTCTCGAAGTTTCATCAATACCAGCCTTAGATGTTCGGCATGTTCCTCTTCATTCTTGGAGTAGATGAGTATGTCATCGAGGTATACTACGACGAATTTATCCAAATACTCCATGAAGACCGAGTTCATTAACCGAGAGAAGGTAGCGGGGGCATTGGTTAAACCGAAGGACATAACGGTGTACTCGTATTGGCCATAACGAGTAACAAAGGCCGTTTAGGGAATGTCCCCATTTCTGATTTTGATTTGATGGTAGCCCAACCTCAAATCCATCTTGGAAAAGACTGAGGATCCAGCGAGCTGATCATACAGATCGTTGATCCTGGGAAGCGGATACTTGTTCTTGATGGTGACCAAGTTGACAGGTCGGTAATCTACAACCATTCGATCCGTTCCATCCTTCTTCTTGACGAAGAGGACGGGGCAAGCCCAAGGAGAGGAACTAGGACGGATGAAACCCTTTTTCAAGGACTCATCGAGTTGATTCTTAAGCTCGGCTAGTTCTAAGGGTGCCATCTTGTAGGGTCTTCTAGAAATTGGAACGGTTCCTGGAACAAGGTCTATCACAAACTCGACATCCCTGTCAGGTGGACACCTGGCAGTTCTTTTGGAAAGACATTCGGAAAGTCTCGGACTACCGGAACATCCTCAAGGTCTGGAAGGGGGTTGGCATTTAGGGAGTAAAGCTGGCGCTTGGCCACTTGAGTTAAGACATTGACTGTCTTGCCCGATGGGTGAGTAAGTTGAACGGTTCTAGTGGCACAATCAATCTTAGCATAATGAGCTGACATCCAGTCCATACCCAAAATGATGTTTATGTCCGAGGACTTGAGAGCTACTAAGGATGCAAGGAAGACAAGTCTATCGACAATAATTTCGTTCCCATGGCTTACTCTAGAAGTTTGCCATTTGGAACCCGGAGTTTGAATTACCATGGAAGTGGGCATGTCATAGAATGTCGTGTTATGCAATCGAGCATAGTTCTCGGATATGAATGAATGAGATGCTCCAGTATCGAAAAGAACAGATGCCGGATGGCAGTTAACAAGGAGCGTACCAAGGACAATGTTAGGATCCTCATGAGCCTCCTCGGCTGAAACATAGTTGACATGGCCACGTGTAGTAGTGACCGGCTTGGCGTAGAATGTCTTTCCCGCTCGCTTACCACGGCCAACGGACTTTCCAGTTTGATTGGGGTTGTTGTTCTGGGGACACTCTCGGCTATAGTGACCCGGCTCTCCACACTTGAAGCATGTCACCACATTGGGGCGTGGAGCAGCATTAGCAGCGGGGCCACCATAGGGCTTGGGCGGTGCAAACTGCTGGTTGGGACGAGGCGCCTCAAAGGATGGCCTCGGGGTGAACCTGGGTGGCAGTGCCATGCTTGGGATCCACACCCGGCGCTTCTGAGCTCCAGAGCCGGATGAAGAGCCAAAATCACGTGAGTGCTTGCGTGAAGCGTCATAATCAGTCTGGCCTGTCTCAGCACTGATGGCTTTATTGACCAACTTCTGAAAGGAGGTGCACTCGTGCAGACGAAGATCGCGGCGAAGCTCAGGGCTGAGACCCTTGCGGAACCTTGCCTGCTTCTTAGCGTCAGTAGATACCTCTTCGGGAGCATAACGTGCCAGATTCCTAAATTCACGACTATATGCATCCACAATTAGTCTTCCTTGGGTGAAATTGCAGAACTCCTCCCTCTTGCGATCCATGAGACCTTCCGGAATGTGATGCTCACGGAAAGCTTCACTGAATTCAGCCCAAGTAGTGATTTGGCCGACCGGTGCATAGCTTCAAAGTTTTCCCACCAGAGGCTAGCAGGGCCTTCGAGGTGATAGGCAGCATAAGTAACCTTGTCGGCTTTGGCTACGTTGGCAGAACGTAGCTTGTGGGTGATGCTGCAAAGTCAGTCATCCGCGTCGAGGGGCTCGACGGAATGGTTAAACTTTGGTGGGTACAGCTTGATAAAGTCATTGATTGACACCAAGTCATTTCGCTGATGGCGTGCAGTGTTCTGCTCAATCCGCTCTAGCAGGCGGTTAGTCTCACGCTTGTTTCTTTCCGCCTCCAGCATCACTTCGGCCAGAGAGGGCGGGTGAGGCAGATTTTCACCCCTAGCTGCACTGGCTTCCCCCTGCTCCGGGGCAACAGGGTTGCTGCGGGTGTTGACCATCCTAGGAGAAAACAAGACAACAGTTTAGACAAGGATGGCTCAAACTTAGCAAGGAAGTGCAGAATGTAATGGATAACACGGAATGCAGAGATGTTCATCCGTATGTCATGGTAATATAAAACTGCCATATATATACCAATGGTCATACACATCATACATAGTTTAGTACAAGCCCAGGCTACAGTACAACTATGATGAAAGACGTTACATCTCATCGGAGGCATTCCAAGCTCCTATACATTATTTGTCTACACCTCCAGAATTGATTGCACACAAAGTCATATTCCACAAGTCACGCAGGACAGTGAAGATACAACTATTACAATACTAGTGATACTACTACTAACTCAGACAGCTCCATAGTAGTCCTCATAGAAGTCACCTCCATAGCCTGGAAGTTCAACGTGATCATCCGGGAACAGACGGTCCTGAGCAGCTTGTGGACCAAAGGGGCTAGGATGAGGTCTTGGACCAACAAACGGTGGCCTGCGGGGACCACGGGGTGGGGTGATGCCTCCCACATCACGCCAATCCACCATGTCTGGCAGAGAAGATCTCATAGGATACAGATCCCTTGTATCCATACATCCAGCTTGCACCGCAGGTGCAAACCAAGTCAATGTGGCCCAATGATCAGCACGGGTATTGAAAAGCTCCAGCCTCAAGGCCCGATTCTCTTGGTCCTTATCTTCGAGCATCTCGGCAGTGGTACGAGTTAATGAGTCCTCCTGAGTGGAGTCAGCATAGATAGCCTGAAGATACCCTTGCGCTCCCGGAAGTGAAGCTGGCATGTAACGGAAGTCGGTGTTCCGAAGCAGGCCAGTCCGGACTCGCATGATGGTCATCATGGAATAGGCAGCATCCTGCACAGCCATCTCAACAGTAACCCCGAGTCCATAGGAACAGTGAAGGGGCTCGGTAGATCTAGGATAAGAAGGAAATATCCTGACGGTGCAGAAATATTGGCTTTGATTAAAGTCTCGGAATTGCTCTTCGACGGTGTATTCGGGATACCAACGGTAACCCGTCTCGATCATTACCCGGACTAACATAGCAGTATGACCGGGCACGTCGAGGCACCGGGTCGGGCGAACCACTTGGTTTTGAACATGGTTGGCCATCTGAAAGCACAACCACAATGCAAAGACATTAGCATTTCTAAGGAAAATTGGACAGCATAACAGCTGTAAATGCTCAGAAAAAGATTTGAGACATCCACAACAGTTTGCAATACCACTCAACAACATCATATCAAGGTTCTGATTCAATTAGCAACATACTAAAAATAGTAGAAACTTAACTGGGGCTTGTAACAACAATCCTATAAGCTACTACGGATTAGTAACACGTGAACCTGATAGAAGAAGAGAGCCTAGTCCTTAACCCACGTTGAATGAGAAGAGAATGACTCAGATCAAAGGACATAAGGTAAAGGAGTAAAAGAGCCTTACGTTCCCTCCCACAATCAATTCCCCTACATATAACTAAAGCATTTCTAGACTCGACATCGACCAGTTTGGCTCAACGAACCTACAGGCAGTGCGGCTCTGATGCCAACGCTGTCAGGACCCCGATTCCAAGTCACATCGATCTAGCCGGTAACACCTCATATCACTTTGCTGCCTCACGCACGGTATCCCACGGGTGTCGCCTTACCATGGCCCGGGACCGTTTGCGCCTTTTGGCTCACGTATATGATAGTGTCGCTAGCATCCATATGACAGAGAACCCGGGCCGACATGGCTAGTCGTGAACCCAAAGCGGCACAGACCTATGGAGACAGGCATACATGAATCACATTGAGCATGTCGGTCATCAGCGAGTGATTCCGGGCTGTAGCACTGGGCTAACAGGATTCCGAGGAACCCGGGCTATAGCAGGCTAGGCAGGACTCTGGATGTCACCGTGTGACATTTCCCCGAAGGGACAGACATAGGAACGACGTGAAACACATGCCGGTCAGTCAAGTGACCTGAGCAGTAGTGCTGGGCTAGCAGGACTCCGATGAACCGGGCTGTAGCGGACTACTATGGCTCGAGGAACAGTAGACTATATTTCCCCATAAGAAAGGCTGCCAAGGATAAACAACTAGATTGTCGGATCCCACTCATACCAAGCATTTCAATCATACATACAATAAGCCCGATATGAGTACATACAACATGGCATCACAACAAAACTCTACAACTCAAGTACTTTATTTAAAGGCTCCAGAGAGCCATACATAACATGTTCATACAGATAGGGGTCACATGACCCGACACTCAAGTCATACAATCATACAAGCACATGCGGAAGCAACTAGTCTGAGTACAGACACTAGAAAGAAAGAAGGCTTCTCGAAGCCTGTCTATCTACATAGGGCCCTCCATGGCCAGGATCACCACCTGGATGGCTAGTCACTTGTCGACGTCAAGGTCTACGTAGAACCCATCGGAGGGGGCGGTGTTGTCGTCTGAAAATAGTAATTAAGCAAACATGAGTACAAAGGTACTCAGCAAGTCTTACAACAGAACCTACTATACATGCTCATTCTCAAGAAGGTGGTGGGGTTATTGCAGCAAGCCAGCTTTGACTCTTGGCTAAGCTATCCTACGGAACTCCAATAGTAAAATAGTTTTCGCACACGAGTCGACTACTCACCAACACAATACTCCATCGGGGATCCTCTCTCATCATCCTATGAGAGGTCCATCCTCGGTACTCACACTTATCTTGAGTCTTTTAGTAGTATCCATTAACTTGTCTATGAACTGTATAGGCAACCAAGTAGTCCTTTACCGCGGACGCGGCTATTCGAATAGATGATGTTAACCATGCAGGGGTATACTTCTTCATACACGCTTTCACCACTTACCGCCGTTTACACGACATGTACTCGGCAACCTTCAAGCGGAAGCCCAGCGAGGGTGTCGGCCATGGCCTACCTAAACACTTAAGTCTCTAGTCCAGGTTTATCGCCTATCCAGGTTCCATCCGCAGGGAGTCCGGCCGAGGTTTCCACATAAGGCCCCGAACGATGTGAACAGGGTTCCCGAGACACCAAACGGGTGACTCGGTACACCGTGCCACGGTGTATCTACCGCAACATAGCCCACCCCTAGGGTCAGCGCTACGCACGGCCGCCAACACATAACCTACAAACACCAGAAACTATTTGCAACTCCTGGACAGAGTACTAGGGTATTTAAGAAGCCGAGAGGGTCCATTGGTTTCGGGCCCAATGTACGGTAGTAACTGCATCTTACATCACACATACAGATCTCAGTTCTTATGGACGGTCTCAATGAAACAACCCACCATGTACTCCTACATGGCCTCTCATCGATACCTTTACCAAAACATGTTCAACACATCCCTCACATTACGGACATAAACATTTCACTCTAGCCCATCACCCAGATGAACCAGACCTGACACAACTCTAAGCATAGCAGGCATAGCAAGGTAGGAATCACATACATGGCTCAATCAACTCCTACACATGCTAGTGGGTTTCATCTAGTTACTGTGGCAATGACAGGTCATGCAGAGGATAAGGGTTCAACTACCGTAGCACACAGCAGTTTGAATCGCGTTGTCTTAATGCAGTAAACAAGAGCAGAAGCGAGAAGATGGGTTTGTATCGGAATGATCAATGGGTTGCTTGCCTGTTGTAGTGGTAGTAGGGTACTGCCCTTCAGACGGATACTCGGGGTTATCCTCGGAGGCAGAACCTACCACGAAAATCACACCGAACATAATCAACACATGGCAATATGCAACAATATGATGCATGCTATGGCATGGCAATATGAAAGTGTCTTGGCCTAATGCAAGCTAAGACAGAAGGGAATGAACTCATTTGAGTCAAAGATTCAAATGTTATCTCATTAAACATGGCCTTATTAGTGCATTACCTTATTCTGCTTAAACAGCAAGGTTAACTTGTTTTGTCATGCATGAAACCATTACAGATGGATAGATTGAATTTTTCTGATCATTTTTCATATATAAATCTTTGCATTTGGAGCTATGGTTGATTTTCTATGATTTTTAGAAGTTTTGGATATTTTCTGGAATTTCCTACATAAGAATAATTCCAGTAATTGAATTAATGCGTCAGCATGACATAGGTGTGATGTCAGCGGTCAACTGGGTCGGCTAGGTCAAACCTAACTGGTGGGCCCTGTCTGTCAGTGTCACAACTAATTAACAGAATTATGTTTGTGCTAATTGACTGTCAGTGGGGCCTGGGCCCACATGTCAGTGTCTAAACTAATTAAAATTAGTTAAGACTAATCCTAAACTAGTTAGCAGACCGGCCCCACCTGTCATAGACTCAGGGGGGGTCTACCTGGGCCCACACGGGGGTCAAACAGGGTCAACTCGCCGGCGGCTTGACGCCGGCGACGACAGACGCGACGGAGGGGCTCGGGTTTGCGTCTCCGGCGACCAAATCGACGGCGGAGAGCAGCTACGTGACGCGGGGAGCGAGCCGCGTCGTTTGGTGGAGAAAGTGGAGCTCGGGGAGGCCGAGTACGACGCCAGCGACGACCTTGGCGGTCGCCGAAGTTCGGGCGAGGATGAAACCGAAGCTATGGGGCACGGCGAGGCGCGGGGAGTGGTGCGTTAGGCTCCTGGGAACGCGTGGAAGACGAAGGCATGCTCGGTGGCGTCCCAACGTGGCTATGGCCATGACGGCGACGTGCGGTGGCGGCGGCGAGCTTCGGCTTCGATGGCAGAGGGGGTTAGAGAACGCGGACGAGCGCGGGGAGAGGGAGAAACGGTGGCGGAGCTCACAGAGGTTGCAAGGGAGCGAACGGCGAGCTCGGGGAAGGGCTGGAGCGAGCGGGGCGGCGAAGGGGATCTCCGGTGGCTGGAGTTGAGAACGAGCTCGGTGCAGCATCTCCGGGGCGAGCGGGCGCATGGGGCTCGGCCTACTTGATGCAGTCGACGACGGCGGAGCTTCCTGGCATGTCGGGGCAGCAAATGGATGGCGGTGGCTGCGGTGAAGCTTGTCGGCGGCGGTGGTTGCGCTCGGCAGGAAGAGGGGGAGAGAGCCAGAGAGGGAGAGAGGCCACGGGGAGAGTGGGAAGAAAGAGAGGGAGACGTGGGGGTCGGCGTGGCACTCATAGACGCCTCCAGGGCGTCGGCGGAAGCAGGAGGTGGCCGGCGTGTGGCCGCGGGCGCCGGCCACGCGCTCCTCGTCCTCCTGGCGAGAGGAGGAGGACGAATGGCAAGGGCCAGTCGACTGGGCCGAGCCAGGTGGGCTGGTGGGCTGCGCCTGGTAAGTTTCCCTCTCTCCTTTTTTTCTGTTTTTCTTATTTATTTATTATTTCTGTAACTTCAGGGCTTTATTAAAAATACCAGGGCATTACCATAAATCATAAAATTAATCATGGCCACTGCTTAGAATATATCCAACAGCAAACATTTTAGTTTATGATTATTTGAGCATTTAAAATATTTTATAGCATTTAAATGCCCAAATGCAAATACCATAAGGATTAATCCAATGACCTTTGATGTCCTAGAAAAATGTGCACCATTTTTGTCAAAGGTTTTAACCCAAAACAAAAAGGGTGGGCTTTTTAGAAGGGCATTTCAGGTTCATTGGAAAAGTTTTTAGTAAACCCTAGTTGTTCCAGGGGGGTGCTGGGGGTTCTGTCATCCCCATTTCAAATTTAAAAGGAATTTAAACAGGATGCACACTCTAATGCTTGAACTAACTAGGGTGTGACATCTTCATTCATGGAGAGAGCCATCAGAACATGCCTACACTTCCAACATACATTTTTTAAGAGAGAACCTCCTACACTTGTGTTGAGGTCAAAATATTCCACTCCAACCACATAAATCTTGATCTCTAGCCACCTCCAAGTTGCTTTCCACTCAAATCATCTTTCCACCAAATCCAAATCAGTGAGAGAGGGTTGAGTCTTGGGGAGACTATCATTTGAAGCACAAGAGCAATGAGTTCATCATCAACACACCATCTATTACCTTTTGGAGAGTGGTATCTCCTAGATTGGTTAGGTGTCACTTGGGAGCCTCCGTCAAGATTGTGGAGTTGAACCAAGGAGTTTGTACGGGCAAGGAGATCGCCTACTTCCTGAAGATCTAACCTAGTGAGGCAAGTCCTTCGTGGGCGATGGCCATGGTGAGATAGACAAGGTTGCTTCTTCGTGGACCCTTCGTGGGTGGAGCCCTCCGTGGACTCGCGCAACCGTTACCCTTCGTGGGTCGAAGTCTCCATCAACGTGGATGTACGATAGCACCACCTACCGGAACCACGCCAAAAATCTCCGTGTCTACATTGCGTTTGCTCCCTCCAAACTCCTCCCTTTACCTTCATGTGCAATGTTTTACATTCCGCTACTATACTCTTAGACTTGCATGTGTAGGTTGTTTACTTGACTAGTGCTAAGTTGCTGAAATCTGCCAAGACATAAAATTGGGAAAAGGCTAGTTTTTTATTTGGTCAAGTAGTCTAATCACCCCCCCCTCTAGACATACTTTCGATCCTACACACTAGGATTCTACTTATGAGGATTAGAGGATCTAGGTCTAGCTCTAATTAGATCAACTAGAGCTAGAACTAAAGGAAACATGAGGAGGCTCCAAACTTGTATATATCAATAGAGAAAAAAAACCTGGTATATATAGGTTGGAAGGGAGGGAGAGGGCAGCCAAGGAGGGAAAGTCTCTCCTTGGGCCACCTCCCCCCTCCCACCCACACAAAACACACACAAGGAAGGGCCGCCACTTCCTATTGGGCCAAGTTGGCCCGATGCTCCTTCCCCAGTTTGGCCTTTTAATGACCGTTTGTTTTAAATTTATTAGAAAAGCCTTCTAATAAATATTAGACCCTTTTATATATCATTTTACAGCCGAGAAACATTTTACACCTATATGTTATTTAACGGTAATACCCGATATTAGCCGATACTCTCCGAAACCCTTTCGGTGACCCCGAAACGCTTACGGATATTTATGAAACAATTCCACAAACATATTCTCATCATTCACGTCCTACTAACACTCAGCCAATAGTAATTGCCTTAAGCTTGTGACCCCGTAGTTTCGGTAACTCATAGACATGAACGAAACCCCTTTGCTCAATGACCGATAGGAGAAACGTGGACGTCCATATCGATCCCTATGAGCACACGAATGATATTCAAGTGAATATTTGGTTATCATGTGATGTTCCCTTTGCTTCGCAATATTTCACAAAACCTAGGATACATTGGTGTCCTCCTCAGTCATTACATGCTCACGATACTGTTATCCTCGTTACCGGTTTTGTTCTTCTTTCTCATTGTCGTGTTCCGGCATCCTCGTGACGTAGTCACATGTGTCGTGCCAGACGATGATTGATACCATCACACCGAGAGGGCCCTAAGAATATCTCTCCATCTTCATAGGAGCCAATCCCACTCTCGGGCTATCTAGTCCCTTGTCAAACTTTCTGATGAACCTGTAAGTTGTCATTATGATCACCATGTTACAGGTGAAGTTTGAGCAACCCCAAAGTCCACCGTACGGTAAGAAGTGATTACGATTCTCTCATGGTCTAAGGAGAAAAATCACATGTTAACACTCGGTGTTGTTACATTTGATTACAGATGATATAAACTCAATTCGTTACACACAAATTTTGGTCGATTCAATATGATCGTTCTTCTAAAGTCATACTCTAAATGTTGTTTTAGGAGTATCGTTACACTTAGCGATATCCTAAGATCTGGAAAACATGATCACCAACAACACTTGAGCCAGTCTTAGAGGCAAGATTAGAAACCTATTCTCTACCGTTTATCATTCCACACGTGCATATGAGTTTTCCACTGAGTCGCCTATTCCAGGATCATAGCAGTTATAGCGTGAAATATAAACTCTTAATTATGAAAATGAAATTATAATAATACAATATTATTACCTCTAGGGCATATTCCCAATAGTATTATGTTGTTGCTGCCGATGCAAAGTCCACCAATATCGCGTCATGATCTGAAGTCACGACTGTCAAGTGAGTTTAATCAACAAGTGAAACCTTCGTTGCCAATCCACAGAAACCAGCACTCGGTCTAGGTGCACCATTGTGAATGTACCACATGTAACCTTCATCTCAAAGGTCGGGCTTGAGTAACCCAAATCTAGCAGCATGCAGACATCAACCTTGTCTTGAAAAGCTTGGATCTGCACACTGCTGCGTTGCCCAACTCCTTCGTGCTCATTTGTATGTAGAACTTCATTGAAATCGCCCAGGCAAAGCCATGGGAGATTGCTGGAAGTACTGATGTTTTTAATAGTATACCATGTTTGGTGCCTCAAGTGGGTTTGAGCTTCACCATACACGATTGTAACTCTCCAAGGATCAAGGCTTGGTTCAAGACTGGAGCACTCAAAATGATACACATAGTAACCAAGAATATCTATTTTTATTTCATTATTCCAGAAAATGCTAATACCGCCACTTCTTCCCTAGCTATCAATCGCATATCCATTATCATACCCTAATGTTCCTGCTAAAGATTCTACCCTCGAGCCTCTTGTTGGGTTTCTGCTATGTAGAGGATGGTAGGGGGAAATTTCCTTCTGAAATCACAAAGCTCACTGATTGTCGTGGCTCTGCCCGCACCGCAACAATTCTAGCAGAAGACACACATTGGACATGGCGGCACTCCTCTAGGGAGCCTAACAATTTTGCCATTGTGTTTTTTGTGTTGCCACCGTTCTTATGCAACTTGTTCTTATCTGCTGCAATTACTTGTCCTTGACCTGTTTTGTTCCTGCCGAGACGAGGGGCTCGATGGGATTTGAGGGGAAGGTAGCATCGGTGTTTTGCCTTGGGCCGACATAGCTGTTATGGCTAACTCATCTGCCACTAGATCAACTGTCACTGCGAGCTCTGAAGCTCATTTTTTGTTCAGTTCGGCCTTGTGCATGTAGGCATCAGGGTCCTCATACTCTGATTCCCCGCTAGCTTCCTCCTGGGTGCGCCTTGGTCCATGACCAGTCCTGCCGCCGTGGCCACGGCCTCGCCCTCTCCCTCCTCCAGGTTCTCTCCCCGCTCCCTTGAACCAGCTAGCTCACAAATTTTTGAAAACTAGGGCTAACGGTGGATGCACTCCATCCCGACATTCCTTGTACATGTGGCGCACTTAACCACAAACCACGAATGAATCTGATAGCCGCTCATATGCGACTGTGAAGACCATATGTTCATACACATTTAACATTTTTCAAATGCTTGAGTTACATTTTTTCAAATACTTGTTCAACATTTATTTTAGATACTTGTTCATCATCTTTTGAACATATGGTCAACATTTCTTCCATACTCCCGCCGTCCGGTGAAATGTCTACATATAAAAAATTTAGGACAAATAATGGAGTGGAGTAAAAAAATGCATTGGGAAGATGCAAGCCACCATCTCTTTTTTTATTACCAAAACCCCAATGAGCTAAATGTAGAATGTTATTGGTCTTGATTACCGTGATATGACAGAGAAGCATTTTTTCTACTTTCATGTGCATTGGGAGGATAGAAATACACTCTTTTGTGGACAAAATTTAAAGCCAAACGCACACCCTTCAGCGGACGGAGGGACTACACAGTTAACATTTTCCATAAGCTTGGTTAACATTTATTAAATACATGTTCAACATTTTTTTCAAATACTTGATTAAATTTGTATACATATTTAAAAAATAATCATTTTTTTCATACATGGTCAACATTTTTCTATACACATTTAACATTTTCAAATGCATAACTATTTTTAGAAAAAACTTTATGTAGAGTATATTTTTGTCATATATATCTTTAGAGTATTTGGAGGCGTAAATGAAAGTAGAAACCGGAAAAGGAATAGCAGATCATTAATACCAGGAATATTCCGAAAACGACAACAATTTATCCTCATCATTGATATTAATCGGGATACCGGTAACTCCGTTACACTAAACGCAACTAAACTCGATTCTTCTAATTACGCCTATGGGGAAGTGCAACCGACAAATAAGAATCATTCGCCCAGTATAATAAACAGATCTGAATCGCACGACATTGACGCAGCGGGCAAACAAACATAGAGTTAAAAATAAGCAGATGGAAGAGAGAGAAAGGGTTTATGATGGTCATCACCTGGAGGTGCACCGCGTGAGCTGCTGCGTCGGGGCTTGCACCTCGTCAAAGTCCACTTCGGGCTCCTCCCTGCGATTTCAGAGCAGATAATTAAGATGAGTCAGTACCAAGACAGAGAGCAGAGGGAGAGATGATAGAGGGCGTGGGGGCGGACATCAGGATGTCGATGTCGTCGATGACCTCGGAGGCGTCGTATATGAAGAGGCGGGAGACCTTGACGGCGGTGCCCTCGTCCCACAGCTCCTCGAATGTGTCCTCGTCCACGACACCCTGGATCGACGTCAACCACGGCAAGGCAAACTCATAGGCCAAGTCAGGCCAAATTCGACAACCACACGACTAGAGGGCAGGGTTGGGGCCTCACCTCGGTGTACATGTCGGCGATATGGGTGTTGAGCTAGACCCTATGGTATGATGTTCCAGCGATCATCGTTGGAGCTGTAATTGGCGACTTAACTAGCCCAGACTTTTCGTACCAATGCAAATACACCTAAGCCCAGAGATGCTCTACACGCTATCTCGCGAACCGACAGCTTTGTGATCCCTGGATGTGACCTCGCAGACCATCCGTTCTGTTTTTTCCCTCCTCTGGCTACTGCTCGTGGTGCCGTCATACTCTTATAAGAAGGCCACTCTTATAAGAAGGCCACGCTGAAATTTCAGACCGAAAGGACATGTTTAACATGCGTAAATATGGTGATTCGCTACACTCTGGGTACAACAACCAACAACAAGACTTGCTTATAGAGAAAAACAAACCGAACATACAGCAAAACAAAGTCACTAGAGGACCAACCAACCAGGTATAGGTTTTATAAACAGCCCATAGGAAGGGCGGCAACACATCCACGACACACTAAAATATGGACTTCACACGGACATCAACACACGACAAAAGTTTTCGTTCACAGGGTTACAAGCCCAAAGTTCCGACACGAGAATATTCATCTAAGTTTTACGCGCAACATTTGAAAACCGCTACATCTTCGGAGACACATGGAACGCATAATGCAAGGGATTGCATGGGGCCACACTCTTCCCCATTCACTTGCCGCTACTTAGGAGTTAGGACCGCATGCCGCGATCTGCTCTTCAAGCTGCATCAAAAGATGAATAATAGGTCAATGATTAAGATAAGTCTATGGCACATAATGATGCTCAAGTCACGTGGTTTCACTAATCAGCCATGTTACAAGTTAGCTAGTTTCTTATTTGGGCATTTGGCGAAGCTTAATTTAAGCTGGGAAACAAAGAATTTCTACCACTTCTTTTTAGCTACCATGTGCATCTACCAAGCATGATGACAAAATTACCACATAATCATTTAACGGCTAAATGAGACTTTTCGATACCTCAAACTAAGTGATCCAAATCTAAATGTCAAAAGAATTAGATTAAGGATTAAAGATTGTTCCCTTTTCTCTATCTTAATATGACCAATCTATGAGTTATGAAACTAGTGGGAATTTGGTATCACAATCCAACATTAGGCACATAAGGTGCTACCTGCATCATGATCTCCAACTCATGTCGCACAATATAGAACTCGTTCCTAACAAGAGCCAATGACACGAGACACCTGAAATAATGCAAAAATACCACATCGTCAAATTCTGAAGAGGTTAACAGAACTGAGATGAAATGGTTCAAAAATTGTAACCCTATACTTCAAAAGAAAAAAATCTCTAGCCATATATGAATTTAGTTGTGCGATAAACAGAAGTCTAGAGCCAATAAATTACAAGAGAACCATCAAAATGTAGCATATTCAGATAATGAACCGAGTAATATCAACAACGTGATTGCAGATGAAGTGAAAAAGCAAATCACGTTACTTCTTAACAACGTTAGATTGGTATGAGCTGAAAATAACGACAGAAAAGACAACATGAGCTGGCAGGTTTACATGGAGACAGTAAAAAACAATGTTGTGAATAATTATTGTGTAACAATATTTAATAAGCTGTTGAGTTCTGACCCATGTTTGTATTGTATGGCATAGAAATTGCCGAAGTGCATGCAGGCGAGGTTCACTTGCTGTGCACCAACACTGAAACATGCAAAAAAAATTGCAGATCAGGAAATTAGGAACTTATCAGACTTATTTTAAACTGAGACGTCAACTCAATAATATTCCCAAGGAGCCATTTCCTATCATGATTGTCAACTCCATGAATCGTTTGATGAACCAGAAAAAAACACCATTGCCGTTATGTGCAATAGCAGATCAGTAGTACCAGAAATATTCGGAAAACGACAAAGTTTTTCTTGACGAACCATGAAATTGTCATGAATACTGACAATTCCGCTACACGAGACACAACTACAATCAGGTCTTCTAATTTTGGATATACGACACCCGAATCACGTCCATGACGTACACACCCTGCGCCTGACAAATCTGAATAGAAACAACACCGTTCCAATGGAGAAACGGAAAAAATGGTCATTGGTGTTATGTAGAATTGCAGATCATTAATACCAGCCATGCTTATAAAACAACAATTTTTTTCATGCTCGGACTAGAATAATGGCACTGCCCGAAGAACAGACACGATAGTAGAACAAACGTTTGCAAAACGACAAAAATTCCCCTCGCCAAGCTATACGATTTGATTGAAATTGGGAAGAATACCAAAAAAATTCGTTACACGATATATGACTAAACTCAGCTCTTCAACCTATGGCTATACGGCGCCTGTAGAATGACACGAACCTCAATTGTGCGGCCGTGTCGTGAGGTACGCACCCCGTGCCGACACATCCAAATAAAGAAAACCACCGATGCCGTGGACAAACTAGAAAAAACATAATTAGAGATACATAGAATAGCAGATCATTAATACCAGAAAAACCACCATTAGTAATACACAGAATACCAGATCATTAATACCAGGAATATTCCGAAAATGACAACAATTTATCCTCATCATTGATATTAATCGGGATACCGGAAACTCCGCTACACTAAACGCAACTAAACTTGATTCTTCTAATTACGCCTATGGGGCAGTGCAACCGACAAATAAGAATCATTCGCCCAGTATAATAAACAGATCTGAATCGCACGACATTGACGCAGCGGGCAAACAAACATATATAGAGTTAAAAATAAGCAGGTGGAAGAGAGAGAAAGGGTTTATGATGGTCATCACCTGGAGGTGCACCGCATGAGCTGCTGCGTCAGGGCTTCCACCTCATCAAAGTCCACTTCGGGCTCCTCCCTGTGATTTCCAGAGCAGATAATTAAGATGAGTCAGTACCGAGACAGAGAGCAGAGGGAGAGATGATAGAGGGCGTGGGGGCGGACATCAGGATGTCGATGTCGTCGATGATCTTGGAGGCGTCGTAGATGAAGAGGCGGGAGACCTCGACGGCGGTGCCCTCGTCCAGCAGCTCCTCTAACGTGTCCTCGTCCACGACACCCTGGATCGACGTCAACCATGGCAAGGCAAACTCATAGGCCAAGTCAGGCCAAATTCCACAACCACACGACTAGAGGGGAGGGGAGGGGCCTCACATCAGTGTACATGCCGGCGATATGAGCGTTGAGCTGCGCCCTCAGTGCTGCGGCTGCCATGGCAAGGCGAGGAGAAGTCCGGCGGTCTGGGGGACTGAGCGGTGGAGACGGGGGGAATTCGGCTGCGGATGCGGAGTGAACGACGACGGGATCGAGGAGGAGCGGAGGTTGTATAGCTGGGCTCACGAGGGTCTCTCACGTAGGCGTTTGTTAGCGAGTGCTCTACTAGCTGTACTGCGTCGTCGGCCGGGCGCCATTAGCTAGCTTGGAAACGGCCCGCGTGCGTAATGCGTGCATGCATCATGCATCCAGGCATGGAGCCACCGGTTGTGTGTCCACGTGTTCATAGAAGTGAGCGTCTGTTTCAACTTTAATCTCTTTTCCTTTCAGAAAAAACTTTAGTCCCTCACAATGTATATAGGGACGAATAGAAGACCATCCACTCTCCTTTGTCTCACTTAAATGAATTGGTTTCGAGAGCATTCCACCACTTTCTCCTTTGTCTCACTTAAGTGAATTGGTTTCGAGAGCATTCCACCACTTTTTATGACTTTCACAGTTTCACTTTCAACCCGATTCACCGCCTACATGCCCTTTACGCCCAGTCATTCCAAAGAGTACTTGCCCCCCACCCCTTGCCTTAGCGCGGCTGCTGGCACACAGTTAGCCGGGGCTTCTTCCTCTATTCTATCGTGATCGCGCACTCGACGTAAGAGCTTTACAAGGAGCATTGACCTTCTTCACTCACGCGAGATTGCTGGATTGGGCTTTCGCCCATTGTCCAAGATTCCCCTCTGCTGCCCCCCATGGGAGTCTGGGTCGTGTCTCAGTCCCAGTGTGGCTAATCGTTCAAAAAGACCAGCTAAGCATCATTGGCTTGGCCAGCCTTTACCTGACCAACTAACTAATACTACGCAGGCTCATCAAACAACGCTTTGAACTTTCTTCAGGATTCGGCCCAAACTATTCAACAGGTTCCCACGCATTACGCATCCGTTCGTCACTTTGTTCTCACCTATTCCGATTAATTCCAGCAAACGGAGGCCGTTAGGTCAAAGCCGCAGCACATGCCCTATAGTTTTGAAGCAAGGCGAGACAACTTTAGCTATGGGGTGACCTAACCAAACATGGCGGTCAACCCCTAGGGATAAATCATGCTTCACGAGTTTGTGAGCTTCAACATTCAAGCTCCTAAATTCATGGCTAATGATACAATTAGTAAAAGTAGCCTTCCGATCTATGATCCATGTATGATTGCTCTGTATATAGCTGCGCTCTTCTGATGTATATCTGCAACGCCACCTTGAAATCTGAAGCCACTTGAATCTTCCTCTCATAGAGATTATCAGCAAGCGCAAGTGCCACCCTTATTGCTGAAGATTCGACAGTAGCAAGATCTAATATATGTGGGAACACAATGGCTGACACACCCAGAAAATTACATGCTTGATCTCTGCATATAGCTCCCATTGCGCCTCGAGTGCCGCCTGGTCCAACCACCGAACCCACATTGACCTTGACCATTGCTTTGGGTAGCGCTCAGCTTAGTTAAGTAACTCTGCACAAAATCCTGAAAAGGGAAAGGACTTTTATATATCTCCTCATGTATAGCTTTGTGCCGAGCTCCCCATATCATCCCCAAAAGTGATCGTAAACATGATAAAATCCTCCTCATGCGATAACACCTCATGCATGGTTAATAGCCATTGTTTGGCGTCATCATATACATTCAGACTCAACCGCTCGACAATTTGCTCGTATGATAGTGCCCATGTGCTCCTTGAAACCAAGCAATTCAGCAGGGCATGCCTGCACGTATCGTTAGACCCACACAAACAACAAGCACTCGTCGTCGACATGTTTCTATGATGAAGAAGGACACTGTGAGTATTGTGCTAATCTCCACATGAACACCTTGATTTTCGAGGGGCTTTTATATGCCATAAGTCTGTCCATCCTGGACAATCAGCCTCTGAGTTTGATCGGTCGCCCTGCTCATACAGCCATGATTCTCTACTGATCTTGGTTCACTGTATCATCTTGTAAGTGGAATGCACAGTGAACATACCCCTTCTATCCTCACTCCAAGCACAAAATCAGATATTTGTCTCGTGCAAAGAGGGATCTTCAATATAGTCTCGGCATCAATGGGAATAAGTTACGATTAAATAAGTTCATCCCTTGACGACACAGTGTAATCAGTGTGTTCACCGACCCTTGTCGGCGGCTGCGGTATTTGTGAAGTTCTCGGCCTCTTTATATGCTCTCTAGTTATCTAGTTGTCATTCCAAATATCAGGGGATTCTCTGTCTCCTAATCTCCATATCAAACCATGAGTCATTATGTCTTTCCCATGCAAAATAGCCCGCCATATCTGTGATGGGTGTGGTCCCAAGGTTGCATCAGGAAGAAAGTTATTTGGATAGTAGACAACTTTTAAGATTAATGAACTCAGAGAACCGGGATGGTCTAGCAAGCTCCAGGCTTGCCTGGCAAGTAGGGCTAGATTAAAGATCTCAAATAATCGGTCTCATCGTAACATCCCATGAGACCCAGCATGGCTTCCTTCTCCCATGTTTACTTCCCTACCAAAATTGTCGGATTGAAAAGGTGACACTCGCGCAACATCCTCGCGGGAAACGGAAGCACAGAGTTTATCAAAACATCTTTACATGCAGTTGACAGGAGCTTTTCCATCTACCCTCTCAGCTTTTCCGAAACTCTGTCACGTAAGTATTTGAAAGTCATGTTCTTGGACTGCCCCACATCAGTTGGCATACACAATTTCCTGTCATTGAGCGACTCATTTTAGACGTTCAAAGTATGCTTGACATCTTCCTTGAGAGCCTGAGGGCATCCTCTCTATTGCAAAATATAAAGGACTTGTCATGATTTATTCTTCGTCTGGATCCCAACCAATAATTCTCTAGTAGGTTTGATACTTCAACTGCCCCATCATGACTTGACTTAAAAAGCAAGATGTTGTCATCTGCAAAGGGTAGATGGTTCACAGCCAAAGTTGTTGGTGCCACTTAAGCATGATGAAGAAGAACTGGATTTCAGGAGGCATTAAAGGCCCTCTACTGCAATTAAGAAAAGATATGGGGATATTGGATCTCCCTGCCGGATAACTCTGTTGGGTTGTAATTGATCAAGTATCTCACGATTAAAAAGAACCGAGAAAGATACCGTCTGAACCATGCCCATAACTATTTGTACCCATGTAGGAGAAAAACCCAATTTCAACATCGTGGCTTTAGAATAGTCCCACTCCAACCTATCATATGCATTCCTCATATCGAGCTTCAAAGCATAGTAGCTACTAAATTTTTCCCTCGCTGCATTTCATGAAATGTAAGAACTCATATGCACTAATAATATTATCCGTGATCATTCTTCCAAGGACAAAAGTTGATTGCTCCTCAGATATGATATCAGGTAAAATTTGCTTCAATCTATTTGCAATAACCTTGGAAGCTATCTTGTATAAAACATTGCACAACTGATAGGCCTAAATTTTGTTAAGAGAGTTGGGTTTGTTACCTTTGGAATCAAAACCAAAATTGTATCATTATGCATTCAGGACTATCTTCCCCTCTCACGATTGTCAAAACCGCCTCTATTACTTCTTTACCACAAATATCCCAATGACACTGATAAAAATGGGCAGGGAACCCATCAGAGCATGGAGTGTTCATTGGGAACATTTGAAATTGTGGCACCCTGGCTCAGAGTAACCGGTTTACCTTGCATTGCTAGCCCAGAGATCAAGTCTTCTGGCAACACATAACAACTTGGTACATACATAACCGCTTTAGTGATCTCTTGCGGATAGATAGGTTTGATGATTACATAAGAAAGCGAGGCCAAGCGGCACACACGGTGCGACTCCACTATGTACATTATCTATTAAACATCTCAAGGGCCTTGATGCTAGAGGATACAACTACTCAGTAGCGAAACAATGAGGTAGCAGAACTCCATGCCACAAGGACACTGCTAGGACACAGCCTAGATCGTGAAGTACCGATCAACCTCAACTCCTTGCATGGTTTCTCCTGCATCTGGCATGACACACCAGGTGGGTACTTTGAATGTAGTCGCAAGCTCACAGCAAAAATGACAAACAATAACATGGAATGAACAAAAAATTAAACATGATCATTAACATGATGTTACCAGCCGCAGTGTGCAAGTGGAATACCGTCATGGTCCCTTGGACCAACTTACCCATCTCAAGGGTTACCTCGTAACCACCATTGGTAGCAACCATACCATCGTGATCAACACACGATCACCTCAAGATCAACTGACTTCTTCATGTGCAAGCTCGCGGTTCATAAGTGTGCAAGTTAATTATTTATGTTGACCCATAGTGTGACCTACTACAAACTGTGTCCATAACCGAGGACATGGCTATCGATAGATTATACACTCTACAGAGGTTAGTACACTGTACCCACACTATGGAACTCATGGCCTCATGCTCCCATTCGGGTGGACTAACGACGTTCCAACAAAACCAATCTATTATATACACTCTCCCGGCCACTCCGAAAAACTCCTATCTGGGCTATGCCATGGGTCACTCCTATGTCAACTCGTGAGTCCGCCACCATTGTGGCCGCCACCGTCGTGGCCAAACAAACTTTATCGTCCCAAACGAGGACCTCGGTACCATAAAACTTGGGCTCACAAGGTTATTGACGCCTACCAGGCTAGGGTAGCACGTGCACATAACATTAGAGGCACCGGCAAGAGGCATGACAATAGAGCGAATTAGAACATCCTCATCCAGGAAATTGTGGTTGCACTAGTGAGCTCGATTCGGTGGCACTATGACTCTATTAATAGCTTTGATTATAGTCAAGTTTAACTTGAATGAAAATGATTCGAGCCATACAATGCAATAGGGTGCATGATAGTGAGCTAAATGGTGGATGAATCCTAACTTAACCATATAACATTTACTCTACTGTCTACAACATACATATGACATGGAAATGAGCATAATGTAACAAGTAGCATGCAGGTAATAGTTTAAATTCATAAGGCATATAAGTAATCTATATTCAATTGGAACCAAATCCATTGCAATGCCATCTTGCAAATGAATGTTGTGGCTTTCCTTAGTTCAGAGGAGTGCCACGATACTCCTGGTCTTCTCCCACACAATTAGTTTCTTCTAAAAATAAATTTAATAACAAAAAGAAAATGTCACATAAAGCTTTTTCTAATACCATAAATTCTAGACAGCAAGGGATAATCTCAAATTGCACCAACAGAAACTTCAGCTCATGACGAAACTATAGCAAAAAGTTCAACTCATTTTGACTTTTAGTTTAGAAATCATAGCTAGTCAAAGTTTGGGTCAAAATCTAATTTTAAATTGAATTAACAGAAATTCCAGGGAGGGCCACATCGAAGGCGTATTTTGCTAGGGCGCCTCCATAGAAAATGATCCGGGGGGAAGAGAGAAGCTTACAAGTATGGTCCCCGTGTTAGGTTTAGGAGACAGAGGGAGAGAGAGAGAGAGAGAGAGATAGATAGAGTAGAGGTGGGCGGCTATTGCCAATGATCCTCCAATGAGGAGACCATGGTGGCAGTCGGCGATAGTCGTGATGGGTTCAGAACAGCGTGGGGAGCACGCACGTGCCCCTTGCTTGGTCGGAGGTGGACGAACGGCGAGGCTGGCTTCCTCTCCAGAGAAGATGGGCAATCGAGCTCGTCGAAGTCGGTGTTCCCGATATTGTTCCGACGGATCAACTGCACCGTCATGCTCTAGAGATCAACAGGAGCTTGCCTGAAGAAGTCTTGGAAGCAGAGGAGGGCAGGAGCGAGAGAATGGTCTAGGGGGATCCGCAGGCAACTCCAATGATGATCGAAGATAGGAGGCCCTCCTAGCCTTGCCCCGCTCGTCGGTGGCCAATTTGTGGCCAGTGGAGGAGTGGTGGATGGTTTGACCAGCTAGGGAGGGGTCTATTTATAAGAGAGAGGGAGATGCCGAGCACCGGGCACCGCCGTGAGGAAGCTAGCGGAGCTCTGGCGAGGCGTGTAGCTCGGGCACGGGTGGTGAAGTGACTAGAGTGGCACGGGGAGATGTAGATGCACTAGGGCAAAGCTAGGGCGCATGATGTGGGTCAAGCGACGCACTACCGCACACTATTCCCGCACGGGCACGTCGTGTCCACGTCCGGCGAGCCTCTTGCTGATGTCGGGAAGGACTTGGAGCTGGCCAGGTGGAAGAAGGAGAGCAAGTGAGGCGGCGTGGGCAAGCTGTAGTGTCGCAAGGGCGGCGTTTGGGTGACGGCTGAGGGTCCCGGTGTCCAGAGCGCGCGCATTGCATGTCGAACAACTGCATCCCGCATGGTCACTGCATGAAGTGGCACACGCAGGACTTTAGGCCAACAGGCCAAAAACCAGCGTGTCACAGAGAAAGAATGCATTTTTGAGTTCCTCGAGTGTGTAAGGGGAAACTAGCATATCATTCATCTCAGTTGTGACCTTGCTTAGGACATTTTTTTAGTATTGTATCCATATAACTTACACCCTCAGATGTATACAGAGATTTGTAGAATTCATGGACCATGTTTTTCAACTCCTTGGATCCTCCGCCGTTACACCAAGAGAATTTTGCAAAGCTTTGGTCATATTTTTCTTCCTCGAGATGCTACCCTGAAGATGGAAAAAGCTTCAAGTTTTTGTCTCCCGAGGCCAACCACTCAGGTCTTGCTCGTTGTCGCCACATCACCTCCTCACGATGGTACATCTCTACTAATTTTTCATTGATTTTTAGGTTGGCGTGAGTGGGAACCGTCATGTTTGGATCAGACCAAAGCTTTTCTGATTCTCCCTTTGTTTTGATCTCCTTGCATACACTACCAAATGTATCATTGTTCCAGCGCAAGAGAGGCCTGCCAACTTCGTACTCAACTCATTTGTTCCCAAGGTGGTACCCGATGCAGCCATGTTGTGTTAATCACATCACCCCATTGCTCATGTCCTTCCCTCATAACCTTGTAAAAAAGGTCTTGGCCCTTGTGTTTGTTGGGAAATGTAGTAGAAAACAAAAAAAGTGCATCTACGCACACCCAAGATCAATATGAAGATTCATTACGGGTTGAGGTCATGATTGTTGCCGTCACCGCGTTGCAGCAGAAGAATAACGTGTCAGTTTAGATCATACTTGGAGTCCCTTGAACCTTCGAGGAACGATCCCGCAAACCGCTGACGAACAGTCCCTCGAATTGAAGACTGAAAGCACAATCTCTCTACTTGGTTGCAAGCGTGCAGCCTTCATGACCTGGCAGCGCTTCGCCGTTTACTCTTGTCTACTTACATTGAGCTAAAGAAACTCTAATTGTGTTAAATCTAGCAACAAGAGTAAGAAAGATTCTTCTTCTAGTAGTAACAATAATCATGCTAAACCCAATGTTGTTGCTTCTAGTAGTTCTCTTGAGTCCACTAATGATCCTCTTAGCCAGGTTACAATTGAGCAAGAAAATAGCTAATTGAAGGGAATTATAGAGAAAGGTGTTTACAAGAGCCTTGCCGGAAGTAAGGAATTTGAGGAAATTGTATGCAAGAAAGGAAGACGCCGGAAGAATCAAGGAATTGGTTTTGAACGAAGGTTTAATGCCAGTGGAGTTGAGTGGGAAGAAGATCAATACCCCAAGACGAAGTTTGTTCCTCAACAAAAGAAGTATGATCCTACTTCTTTCCAAGGAACACAAGCTCAAGATGATCTTCCACCACAAGACCACAAGCTTCAAGAGGAGATTGATGCATTTGAAGAATCTCCCAAAGCCTTGGTCAAGTGGGTTCCCAAGACTACATTAAGTTCAACTTCATCGAGTACGACTACAGCTCCAGGGATTCCCATCAAGATAATGGGAACCATCCTGTTTGGATCAGACCAAAGCTTTTCTGATTCTCGCTTTGTTTTGATCTCCTTGCATACACTGCCAAATGTATCATTGTTCCAGCGCAAGAGAGGGTTGCCAACTTCGTACTCAACTTGTTTGTTCCGAAGGTGGTACCCGATGCAGCCATGTCGTGTTAATCATATCACCCCATTGCTCATGTCCTTCCCTCATAACCTTGTAACAAAAGGTCTTGGCCCTTGTGTTTGTTGGGAAACATAGTAGAAAACAAAAAAAAATGCCCCTACGCACACCCAAGATCAATATGAAGATGCATTACGGGTTGAGATCATGATCGTTACCGTCACCGAGTTGCAACAGAAGAAGAACGTGTTAGTTTAGATCATACTTGGAGTCCCTTGAACCATCGAGGAACGATCCTGCAAACCGCCGATGAACAGTCCCTCGAATTGAAGACTGAAAGCACAGCCTCTCTACATGGTTGCCAGCGTGCAGCCTTCATGACCTGGCAGCGCTTCGTCGTCCAAAGCTAATCGTCACCAAAGAATTAGAGGAAGGAGATTAGAATCACACTGGGATTCTACTTATGAGGATTAGAGGATCTAGGTCTAGCTCTAATTAGATCAACTAGGATCAAGTAGAACTAGAACTAAAGGGAACTAGATGAGGCTCCAAACTTGTATATGTCCATAGAGCAAAAAAACTTGGTATATATAGGTTGGAGGCGAGGGAGAGGGCAGCCAAGGAGGGAAAGTCTCTCCTTGGGGCGCTAGCCTTAGGAGGCGGAGTTGGACTCCTCCCCCACTCCAATTCACCCCCCCCCCCCACACACACACACACAAGGAAGGGTCGCCACTTCCTATTGGGCCAAGTTGGCCCGATGCTCCTTCCCCAGTTTCGCCTTTGAAGGACCGTTGGTATTTAATTTATTATAAAATCCTTGTAATAAATATTAGACCCTTTTATATATTATTTAACAGCCCCGAAAACATTTACACCTATATATTATTTATCGGTAATACCCGATATTAGCCGATACTCTCCAAAACCTTTTCAGTGACTCCGAAACGCTTATGGATATTTATGAAATAATTCCACAAATATATTATCATCATTCATGTCCTGCTAACACTCAGCAGATCGTAATTGCCTTAAGCTTGGGATCCTGTAGGTTCGGTAACTCATAGACATGAACGAAACCCCTTCGCTCAATGACCGATAGCGGAAACGTGAACGTCCATATCAATCCCTATGAGCACACGAATGATATTCAAGTGAATATTTGGTTATCATGTGATGTTCCCTTTGCTTCGCAATATTTCACAAAACCCTGATACATCGATGTCCTCCTAAGTCATCAGATGCTCACGATGTCGTTATCCTCGTAACCGGTTTTGTTCTTCTTTCTCGTTGTCGTGTTCTGGCATCCCCGTGACATAGTCACATGTGTCGTGCCAGACGATGATTGATACCATTACTCCAAGAGGGCCCTAAGAATATCTCTCCATTTTCATAGGAGCCAATCCCACTCTCGGGCTATCTAGTCCCTTATCAAACTTTCTGATGAACCTGTAAGTTGTCATTATGATCACCATGTTACAGGTGATGTTTGAGCAACCCCAAAGTCCACCGTACGGTAAGAAGTGATTATGATACTCTCATGGTCTAAGGAGAAAAATCACACGTTAACACTATGTGTTGTTACAATTGATTACAGACGATATAAACTCAATTCTTTACACACAAATTTTGGTCGATTCAATATGATCATTCTTCTAACCTCATACTCTGAATGTTGTTTTCGGACTATCGTTACACTTAGCGATCTCCTAAGATCTGGAAAACATGATCACCAACAACACTTGAGCCAGTCTAAGAGGCAAGATTAGGAATCTATTCTTTACCGTTTATCATTCCACACGTGCATATGTGTTTTCCACTAAGTCGCCTATTCCAGGATCATAGCAGTTATAGCGTGAAATATAAACTCTTAATTATGAAAATGAAATTATAATAATACAATATTATTGTCTCTAGGGCATATTCCCAATAGTGTTATGTTGTTGCTGCCGATACAAAGTCCACCAATATCGCGTCATGATATGAAGTCACGACTGTCAAGTGAGTTTAATCAGCAAGTGAAACCTTTGCTGCCAGTCCACAGAAACCAGCACTCGGTCTAGGCGCACCATTGTGAAAGTACCACATGTAACCTTCATCTCAAAGGCCGGGCCTGAGTAACCCAAATCTAGTAGCATGCAGACATCAACCTTATCTTGAAAAGCTTGGATCTGCACACTGCTACGTTGTCCAACTCCTTTGTGCTCATCCAGATGTAGAACTTCATTGAAATCACCCAGGCGAAGCCATGAGAGATTGCTGGAAGTACTAATGTTTTTAATAGTATCCCATGTTTGGTGCCTCAAGTGGGTATGAGCTTCACCGTACACTATTGTAACTCTCCAAGGAACAAGGCTTGGTTCAAGAACGGAGCACTCAACATGATACACAGAGTAACCTAGAATATCTATTTTTATTTCATTATTCCAGAAAATGCCAATACCGCCACTGCTTCCCTGGCTATCAATCGCATATCCATTATCATACCCTAATGTTCCTGCTAAAGATTCTACCCTCGAGACTCTTGTTGGGTTTCTACTATGTAGAGGATGGCGGGGGGAAATTTCCTTGTGAAATCACAAAGCTCACTGACTGTCGTGGCTCTGCCCGCACCGCAACAATTCCAGCAGAAGACACACATTGGACATGGCATCACTCCTCTAGTGAGCCTAACAATTTTTCCATTGGGTTTTTTGTGTTGCCAGCGTTCTTATGCAACGCGTTCTTATCTGCTGCAATCACTTGTCCTTGACATGTTTTGTTCCTGCCAAGACGAGGGGCTCGATGGGATTTGAGGGGAAGGTAGCGCCGGTGTTTTGCCTTGGGCCGACATAGCTGTTATGGCTAACTCAGCTGCCACTGGATCAACTGTCGCTGCGAGCTCTGAAGCTTGGTTTTTGTTCAGTTCGGCCTTGTGCACATAGGCATCAGGGTGCTCATACTATGATTCCCCGCTAGCTTCCTCCTAGGTGTGCCCTGGTCCATGACCGGTCCTGCCACAATGGCCACGGCCTCGCCCTCTCCCTCCTCCAAGTCCTCTTCCCGCTCCCTTTAACCAGCTAGCTCGCAAATTTTTGAAAACTAGGGCTAACGGTGGATGCACTCCATCCCGACATTCCTTGTACATGTGGCGCAAATAACAACAAACCACGAATGACTCTAGTAGCCGCTCATATGCGACTGTGAAGACCATATGTTCATACACATTTAACATTTTTCAAATGCTTGAGTTAGATTTTTTCAAATACTTGTTCAACATTTTTTTTCAGATACTTGTTCATCATCTTTTGAACATATGGTCAACATTTCTTCCATACTCCCGCCGTCCGGTGAAAGGTCTACATATAAAAAATTTAGGACAAATAAATGAGTGGAGTAAAAAATGCATTGGGAAGAGGAAAGTCACCATCTCTTTTTTTTAATTACCAAAACCCCAATGAGCTAAGTGTAGAATGTTATTGGTCTTGATTACTGTGTGATGACAGAGAAGCATTTTTTTCTACTTTCATGTGCATTGGGAGGATAGAAGTACACTCTTTTGTGGACAAAATTTAAAGCCAAACGTACACCCTTCACCGGACGGAGGGACTACACAGTTAACATTTTCCATATGCTTGTTTAACATTTATTAAATACATGTTCAACATTTTTTCAAATACTTGATTAAAATTTGTATACATATTATAAAAATTTATCATTTTTTTCATACATGGTCAATATTTTCCTATACACATTTAACATTTTCAAATGCATAACTATTTTTAGAAAAAACTTTATGTAGAGTATATTTTTGTCATATATATCTTTAGAGTATTTTGAGGCGTAAATGAAAGTAGAAATCGAAAAAGGAACAGCAGATCATTAATACCAGGAATATTCCGAAAACGACAACAATTTATCCTCATCATTGATATTAATCGGGACACCGGTAACTCCGTTACACTAAACGCAACTAAACTCGATTCTTCTAATTACGCCTATGGGGCAGTGCAACCGACAAATAAGAATCATTCGCCCGGTATAATAAACAGATCTGAATCGCACGACATTGACGCAGCGGACAAACAAACATAGAGTTAAAAATAAGCGGGTGGAAGAAAGAGAAAGGGTTTATGATGGTCATCACCTGGAGGTGCACCGCATGAGCTGCTGCGTCAGGGCTATCACCTCGTCAAAGTCCACTTCGGGCTCCTCCATGCGATTTCCAGAGCAGATAATTAATATGAGTTAGTACCGAGACAGAGAGCAGAGGGAGAGATGATAGAGGGCGTGGGGGCGGACATCAGGATGTCGATGCCGTCGATGATCTTGGAGGCGTCGTAGATGAAGAGGCGGGAGACCTCGATGGCGGTGCCCACGTCCCACAGCTCCTCGAATGTGTCCTCGTCCGCGACACCCTGGATCGACGTCGACCACGGCAAGGCAAACTCATAGGCCAAGTCAGTCCAAATTCCACAACCACACGACTAGAGGGGAGGGGAGGGGCCTCACCTCGGTGTACATGCCCGCGATATGGGCGTTAAGCTGGGCCCTATGGTATGATGTTCCAGCGATCATCGTTGGAGCTGAAATTGGCGACTTAATTAGCCTAAACTTTTCATACCAATGCAAATACAGCTAAGCCCAGAGATGCTCTTCACGCTGTCTCGTGAACCGACAGCTTTGTGATCCCGGGATGTGACCTCGCAGACCATCCCTTCTGTTTTGCCCACCTCCGGCTACTGCTCGTGGTGCCGTCATACTCTTATAAGAAGGCCACGCTGAAATTTCAGACCGAAAAGACCTGTTTAACATGCCCAAATATGGTGATTGGCTACACTCTGGTACAACAACCAACAACAAGACTTGCTTGTAGAGAAAAACAAACAGAACATACAACAAAACAAAGTCACTAGAGGACAAACCAGCCAGGTATAGGTTTTATAAACAGCCCATAGGAAGGGCGGCAACACATCCACGACACACTAGAATATGGACTTCACACTGACATCAACACACGACAACAGTTTCCGTTCACAGGGTTACGAGCCCAAAGTTCCGACACGAGAATATTCATCTAAGTTTTACGCGCACCCTTTGAAAACCGCTACATCTTCGGAGACACATGGAACGCATAATGCAAGGGATTGCATGGGGCCACGCTCTTCCCCCTTCACTTGCCGCTACTTAGGAGTTAGGACCGCATGCCGCGATCTGCTCTTCGAGCTGCATCAAAAGATGAATAATAGGTCAATGATTAAGATAAGTCTATGGCACATAATGATGCTCAAGTCACGTGGTTTCACTAATCAGCCTTGTTACAAGTTAGCTAGTTTCTTATTTGGGCATTTGGCGAAGCTTAATTTAAGCTGGGAAACAAAGAATTTCTACCACTTTTTTTAGCTACCATGTGCATCTACCAAGCATGATGACAAAATTACCACATAATCATTTAATGCCTAAATGAGACTTTTCGGTACCTCAAACTAAGTGATCCAAATCTAAATGTCAAAAGAATTAGATTAAGGATTAAAGATTGTTCCCTTTTCTCTATCTTAATATGACCAATCTATGAGTTATGAAACTAGTGGGAATTTGGTATCACAATCCAACATTAGGCACATAAGGTGCTACCTGCATCATGATCTCCAACTCATGTCGCACAATATAGAACTCGTTCCTAACAAGAGCCAATGACACGAGACACCTGAAATAATGCAAAAATACCACATCGTCAAATTCTGAAGAGGTTAACAGAACTGAGATGAAATGGTTCAAAAATTGTAACCCTATACTTCAAAAGAAAAAAATCTCTAGCCATATATGAATTTAGTTGTGCGATAAACAGAAGTCTAGAGCCAATAAATTACAAGAGAACCATCAAAATGTAGCATATTCAGATAATGAACCGAGTAATATCAACAACGTGATTGCAGATGAAGTGAAAAAGCAAATCACGTTACTTCTTAACAACGTTAGATTGGTATGAGCTGAAAATAACGACAGAAAAGACAACATGAGCTGGCAGGTTTACATGGAGACAGTAAAAAACAATGTTGTGAATAATTATTGTGTAACAATATTTAATAAGCTGTTGAGTTCTGACCCATGTTTGTATTGTATGGCATAGAAATTGCCGAAGTGCATGCAGGCGAGGTTCACTTGCTGTGCACCAACACTGAAACATGCAAAAAAAATTGCAGATCAGGAAATTAGGAACTTATCAGACTTATTTTAAACTGAGACGTCAACTCAATAATATTCCCGAGGAGCCATTTCCTATCATGATTGTCAACTCCATGAATCGTTTGATGAACCAGAAAAAAACACCATTGCCGTTATGTGCAATAGCAGATCAGTAGTACCAGAAATATTCGGAAAACGACAAAGTTTTTCTTGACGAACCATGAAATTGTCATGAATACTGACAATTCCGCTACACGAGACACAACTACAATCAGGTCTTCTAATTTTGGATATACGACACCCGAATCACGTCCATGACGTACACACCCTGCGCCTGACAAATCTGAATAGAAACAACACCGTTCCAATGGAGAAACGGAAAAAATGGTCATTGGTGTTATGTAGAATTGCAGATCATTAATACCAGCCATGCTTATAAAACAACAATTTTTTTCATGCTCGGACTAGAATAATGGCACTGCCCGAAGAACAGACACGATAGTAGAACAAACGTTTGCAAAACGACAAAAATTCCCCTCGCCAAGCTATACGATTTGATTGAAATTGGGAAGAATACCAAAAAAATTCGTTACACGATATATGACTAAACTCAGCTCTTCAACCTATGGCTATACGGCGCCTGTAGAACGACACGAACCTCAATTGTGCGGCCGTGTCGTGAGGTACGCACCCCGTGCCGACACATCCAAATAAAGAAAACCACCGATGCCGTGGACAAACTAGAAAAAACATAATTAGAGATACATAGAATAGCAGATCATTAATACCAGAAAAACCACCATTAGTAATACACAGAATACCAGATCATTAATACCAGGAATATTCCGAAAATGACAACAATTTATCCTCATCATTGATATTAATCGGGATACCGGAAACTCCGCTACACTAAACGCAACTAAACTTGATTCTTCTAATTACGCCTATGGGGCAGTGCAACCGACAAATAAGAATCATTCGCCCAGTATAATAAACAGATCTGAATCGCACGACATTAACGCAGCGGGCAAACAAACATATATAAAGTTAAAAATAAGCAGGTGGAAGAGAGAGAAAGGGTTTATGATGGTTATCACCTGGAGGTGCACCGCATGAGCTGCTGCGTCAGGGCTTCCACCTCGTCAAAGTCCACTTCGGGCTCCTCCCTGCGATTTCCAGAGCAGATAATTAAGATGAGTCAGTACCGAGACAGAGAGCAGAGGGAGAGATGATAGATGGCGTGAGGGCGGACATCAGGATGTCGATGTCGTCAATGATCTCGGAGGCGTCGTAGATGAAGAGGCGGGAGACCTCGATGGCGGTGCCCTCGTCCCGCAGCTCCTCGAGCGTGTCCTCATCCACGACACCCTGGATTGACGTCGGCCACGGCAAGGCAAACTCATAGGCCAAGTCAGGCCAAATTCCACAACCACACGACTTGAGGGGAGGGGAGGGGGCTCACCTCGGTGTACACGCCGGCGATATGACCGTTGAGCTGCGCCCTCAGTGCTGCGGCTGCCATGGCAAGGCGAGGAGAGGTCCGGCGGTCCGGGGACTGAGCGGTGGACACGGGGGGAATTCGGCTGGGATGCGGAGTGAACGAGGACGGGATCGAGGAGGAGCGGAGGTTGTATAGCTGGGCTCACGACTCACGAGGGTCTCTCACGTAGGCGTTTGGCAGCGAGTGCTCTACTAGCTGTACTGCGTCGTCGGCCGGGAGCCATTAGTTAGCTTGGAAACGGCCCGCGTGCGTATTGCGTTATGCATGCATGCATGGAGCCACCGGTTGTGTGTCCACGTGTTCAACTTTAATCTCTTTTCCTTTCAAAAAAAAACTTTAATCCCTCACAATGTTTATAGGGATGAATAGAAGACCACCCACTCTCCTCTGTCTCACTTAAGTGAATTGGTTTCAAGAACATTCCATCACTTTTTATGACTTTCACAGTTTCACTTTCAACGTACCCGATTCACCACCTACATGCCCTTTACGCCCAATCATTCCAAAGAGTACTTGCCCCCCACCCCTTGTCTTAGCGTTGCTGCGGGCACGGAATTAGCCGGGGCTTCTTCACTCATGATTGCGCACTCAACGTAAGAGCTTTACAAGGAGCATTGACCTTCTTCACTCACGCGATATTACTGGATCAGGCTTTCGCCCATTGTCCAAGATTCCCCTCTGCTATCCCCCATGGGAGTCTGGGTCATGTCTCAGTCCCAGTGTGGCTAATCATTCAAAAAGACCAGCTAAGCATCATTAGCTTGGCTAGCCTACCTAACCAACAAACTAATACTACGCAGGCTCATCGAACAGCGCTTTGAACTTTTTTCAGGATTCGGCCCAAACTATTCGGCAGATTCCCACGCATTACGCATCCGTTCGTCACTTTGTTCTCAACTACTCCGATTAATTCCAGCAAACGGAGGCCGTTAGGTCAAAGCCGTAGCGCACGCCCTGTAGTTTTGAAGCAAGGTGACACAACTTTAGCTATGGGGTGACCTAACCAAACATGGCGGTCAGCCCCTAGAGATAAAGCATGCTTCACGAGTTTATGAGCTTCAACATTCAAGCTCCTAAATTCATGGCTAATGATACAATTAGTACAAGGAGCCTTCCGATCTATGATCTCATGTATGATTGCTCTGTAGATAGCTGCGCTCTTTTGATGTATATCTGCAACGCCACCTTGAAATCTGAAGCCACCTGAATCTTCTTCTCATAGAGATTATCAGCAAGCGCAAGTGCCACCCTGATTGCTGAAGATTCGACAGTAGCAAGATCTAATATATGTGGGAACACAATGGCTGACACACCCAGAAAATTACATGCTTGATCTCTGCATATAGCTCCCATTGCGCCTCGAGTGCCGCCTGGTCCAACCACCGAACCCACATTGACCTTCACCATATCATCCCGAGGAGCTATACATTGATTTGGCCTAATCACTGGTGCCCCTGGGACTGGACTTCGAGTGCTTTGGGTAGCTCTCTGCTCAGTTAATTAAGTAACTCTGCACAAAAGCCTGAAAAGTGAAAGGGCTTTTATATATCTCCTCATGTATAGCTTTGTGCCGAGCTCCCCATATCATCCGCAAAAGTGATCGTAAACATGATAAAATCCTTCTCATGTGATACACCTCAAGCATGGTGAACAGCCATTGTTTGGCGTCATCATTTACATTCAGACTCAACCGCTCGACAATTTGCTCGTATGATAGTGCCCACGTGCTCCTTGAAACCAAGCAATTCAGCAGGGCGTGCCTGCACGTATCCTTAGACCCGCACAAACAACAAGCACTCGTCGTCGACATGTTTCTATGATGAAGAAGGACACTGTGAGTATTGTGCTAATCTCCACATGAACACCTTGATTTTCGAGGCCATAAGTCTGTCCATCCTGGACAATCAGCCTCTGAGTTTGATCGGACGCCCTGCTCATACAGCCATGATTCTCTACTGATCTTGGTTCACTGTATCATCTTGTAAGCGGAATGCACAGTGAACATACCTGTTAGACTGTATAGTCTCTGTAGTTGTATACGTACATATACGTATGATGTAACTTGTACCCCTTCATTATATATATGAGATAGGCCACCCCTAGAGGGTTGAGCCGGTTCCCCCAATTCTATTGTCTCACATGGTATCCGACTAGGTAAACACGCTTCCGCTCAACAAAACCCTAACCTAGCCGCCGCAGTCCCTGTTCTCTGCGCTGCGCCGCCGCCGTCCTTCAGATCGGGCCGCCGCCGCCACAGTCATGTCGGGCTCCTCCGCCTCCGGCTCCACCATGGCTAGCTTCTTGCCGGCCTCCCTCGCGGCTCTGCTGTCCCGACCCCTCGATGTCGCCGCGGTCTCCACCGCCTCGATCGAGACAAGGAGCTTCGGGTCGTTTTTCTCCTCGTCGCCAGGGCTTCCGATCGTGCCGTATTCTGCTGGGGCTACAGCGGACGCTCCCTCGTCCGCCTCCCTCAGCGACGCGGCTCCCGCCTCTCTCCGCGATGCTCCGCTCAGTGGGGGCCAGCCGCCGATCGCCCCGTCCTTCGCGCCGATCGCCGCGCCTCCATCGGCCATGATGGCCGGTTTCACTGCCTCGGCCTCGGCTCCTTCATCGCCTGTTCCCGCGACTGCGACGGTGGCTGCAACCGCGGCCTCTGCCTCTACGGCGTATCCGCCTCCGGCAGTCTACTCCGCGGGCTCTTTGCCGCCGCCGCCGTTTCACTTCGGGAACCTCATCACCATCAAGTTGTCGGCAGACAACTACATCTTCTGGCGTGCGCAGGTTCTTCCGCTTCTCGGGAGTCATTATCTCCTGGGCTACGTCGATGGTTCTCTCCCCTGTCCCCCTGCGCTGGTGGATAGCGTGCACGGCCCGGTCTACAATCCGGCACACCGTGTTTGGACAGGGCAGGACCAGGCGAACCTCTCCTCCATCCAGGGGTCGCTCACTCCGGCTGTTGCCGGACTTGTTCTCTTCGCCAAGACGTCTCATGAGGCATGGACCATCCTCGAGCGCTCGTTTGCGGCGCAGTCACAGGCTCGTGTCTCCGCGCTTCGTCGCCAGCTTGGTGAGTGTCAAAAGCTGGATTCCACGGCCACCGAGTTCTACAACAAGGTCAAGGGCCTTGCCGACACGTTGGCCTCCATCGGACAGCCCCTCACCGACTCCGAGTTTAACTCGTTCATTGTCAATGGTCTCGATGAGGAGTACGACGCCTTGGTCGAGATCATGAACGAGCGGGGCAACTCGAACCCCATGATGGCGCATGAGGTCTTTTCCCGCCTCCTTCTCACGGAATAGCGGGTCAAGTCGCGCCGCTCCAGGGGCAGTGGGGGCTCCCTCTCGGCCAACGCCGCCACCAAGGGTGGCCGCCCTTCTTCATCATCGAGGCCTCCTTCGGGGCTGCCATCGCCACCTGCCTCGCCCCCCCTGCTATCGCGACATTACCGGGGGCTGGTGGTAAGCGTGTGTGCCAACTATGTGGCGTTGAGGGGCACTGGTCCTCTAAGTGCCAAAAACACTTTCAGAAGAGCTTTCTGGGTCTTGGCAATGATGGCAAGGACACGCGCAATTTTGCGCGTCAGGTGGCCATGGCGGATCGCCCAGTGTCCACCAAGCAGCAAGGGCACACTCAGTCCTACTCTGTTGATCCCCACTGGTACATGGACTCTGGGGCCACGGAGCATCTGACGAGTGAGATGGGCAAGCTCCATACTCGCGAACCCTACCACGGCTCCGACAAAATCCACACTGCAAATGGAGTAGGTATGCATATATCTCATATTGGTCAAGCATCTCTTCTCACTAGGCATGCAAATAGGAGTCTTCAACTTCGTGATGTGCTTAGAGTTCCCTCTGTGACACGTAATCTTCTTTCTGTTCCTAAACTTACACGTGATAATAATGTGCTTTGTGAATTTCATCCTTTTGATCTTTTTATTAAGGATCGGGGCACGAGGGACATTCTTCTTAGCGGGCGGTTGTGCTAGGGACTCTATCGTCTGGAGCATCCTGCAGTCGCTCGTGTGTTCAGTGGAGTTCGGGTATCTTCGTCACAGTGGCATGCTCGTCTTGGTCACCCGGCCACACCTATCGTTTGTCATGTTTTGCGTCGTCATGAGCTTCCTAGTGTGTCTAGTAATAAAGATGTAGCAGTGTGTGATGCTTGTCAGCAGGGGAAGAGTCATCAACTTCCTTTTTCGGAGTCTAGTCGTGAGGTGAAACATCCTTTAGAACTTGTGTTTTCAGATGTGTGAGGTCCTGCTCAGACTTCTGTCAGTGGTCACAATTATTATATCAGTTTCGTTGATGCTTATAGTCGCTTTACCTGGCTTTATCTTATTAAACGCAAATCTGATGTGTTTGACATTGTTGTTCAGTTTCAAAAACATGTTGAACGTCTTCTCAAGCACAAAATTGTTCATGTTCAGTCCGATTGGGGGCGTGAATATCGCAACCTCAACTCCTTCTTTCAGTCGCTTGGGATAGCTCACCGTTTAGCATGTCCACATACACATCAACAGAATGGTTCTGTCGAACGTAAGCATCGTCACATCGTTGAAACTAGTCTTACTCTTTTGGCCCATGCATCGGTTCCGTTTCAGTTCTGGAGTGATGCTTTCATCACTGCATGTTTTCTCATAAACCGTACTCCCACTCGTGTCTTGAATATGAAGACTCCCATTGAGGTTCTCCTTAATGAACAACCTGATTATACCTTTTTTAAGGTCTTTGGGTGCGCTTGCTGGCCACATCTCCGCCCGTATAACAAGCGCAAGCTTGAGTTTCGCTCCAAAAAGTGTGTCTTTCTGGGCTATAGCTCTCTTCATAAAGGATACAAATGTCTTCATGTTCCCACAAATCGTGTCTATATATCTCGGGATGTCGTGTTTGATGAGCATGTTTTTCCCTTTGCCAAGCTTCCTGTGTCCACTGTTGAACCACCCTCCTTGCATTCATCCTCTGTTGCAGCTGACCAATTTGATGATGTTGCATACTCTCCTATATTGTTGCCTAACCATGGTGCAGGCACTGGACGTGGGGCTCGTTTGGAAATTTTAGAGGCGCCGTCGTCTCCTTCGTCGGCATCACCAGTGGCTCACGACGATCATGTTGCACCTTTGCATGGCCTCGGCTCCCGTGCCCATGCACGTCCGGTCGATATCCCAGCGACGCATGCTTCTACGCCCCTGGCCTCTGGGCCGGTCTTGCTGCTTCGGCCCGCCATAACTCCCCTTCCAGTGGAGTCTGGGCCAACATTGCCCGGGCTGGATCCCTCGCCATGCAGCCCGGCGCTGCATGGCTCTGGCTCGTCGACACGCCTGGCTCCTGAGCTGGCCTCGCCGCCCCTGGCTCCTGAGCCGGCCTCGCCGCTTCGCTCGGCCACGCCGGTCTCGTCGCCTTCTCGGCCTTCCTCGCCAGTTTCGCCTGGGCCGAGCTCACCGCCTTCCGGTGTGCTCTCACCGGTCCTCTCTGAGGCCTCTCCGTCGCCAGCCGAGTCGTCCTCTCCCTCGCCGCCTTCATCACCAGAGTCCTCTCCGGCTCCTGTGCCTACTGTGGTCCCTCAACGACCACATACACGGAGTCGCAGTGGTGTTTTCCAGCCCAAACAGCGACATGATGGGACTGTTGCTTGGTTGGCTGCCTGTATGGCTGCTGCTCGTGCGGATCCTTCCTCCGAGCCTCATACGTATCAGGCTGCTCTGAGTATACCTCATTGGCGAGAGGCTATGGAGCAGGAGTATCATGCTCTTCTCCGCAACAAGACATGGACTCTTGTTCCGCCACCACCCCGTGTGAATGTCATTGATTCCAAATGGGTTTTCAAAGTGAAGTAGCATTCAGATGGTTCTATTGAGCGCTACAAGGCGCGGCTGGTTGCGAGAGGTTTTCGGCAGCGTTATGGTCTTGATTATGAAGACACCTTCATTCCAGTGGTTAAACCTACTACTATCAGGCTTCTTCTTTCTCTTGCAGTTACTCGGGGTTGGTCTCTTCGTCAGTTGGATGTGCAGAATGCTTTTCTCCATGGTGTTCTGGAAGAGGAGGTATATATGCGGTAGCCTCCAGGGTTTTCTGATCCTGATCATCCTGATTATCTGTGTCGGCTCACTAAAGCACTCTATGGTCTGAAGCAAGCTCCTCATGCTTGGCATGCTCGTCTTGCGACGGCCCTTCGTGCTCATGGATTTGCATCCTCAGCTGCTGACTCCTCGTTATTTCTTCTCCAGAAGCCTAAAGTCACCATGTATCTGCTTGTTTATGTGGATGATATTATCCTTGTCAGTTCCTCTCAGTCGGCTGCTGCTGCTCTTGTTCAGTCTCTTGGTGCTGATTTTGCGGTCAAAGATCTTGGGCAGCTTCACTACTTCCTTGGTGTCGAGGTTGCTTCTGTTTCCAGTGGTCTTGTTATGACACAAAAGAAGTACTCTTTGGATCTGTTGCAGCGGGCTGGGATGCTTAAGTGCAAACTGACTACTACTCCTATGTCTACTACTGACAGGATTACTGCTGTCGATGGTGATCTCCTGTCTTCTACTGATGCGACACAGTACAGGAGTATTGTTGGTGGGTTGCAGTACATGACGATCACACGTCCTGATATCTCTTTTGCTGTCAACAGAGTATGTCAGTATCTTCAGGCACCTCGTGACACTCATTGGTCTGCGGTGAAGCGCATCTTGCACTACATTCGTTTCACGTTGTCCTATGGTTTGCACATTCGACCGAATCCCTCTGGGGTCATCTCGGCGTATTCTGATGCGGATTGGGTTGGCAGTCCGGATGACAGGCGATCCATGGGGGGCTATGCTGTGTTCTTTGGTTCTACCTTGATCGCCTAGAGTGCTCGGAAACAGGCTACTGTTTCACGTAGCAGTACTGAAGCTGAGTATAAGGCTGTGGCTAATGCAACTGCAGAAGTTATCTGGATACAGTCTTTGCTTCAGGAGTTGGGAATATCTCAATCACAGCCTCCTATTCTTTGGTGTGATAACATCGGTGCTACATACCTATCTGCTAATCCGGTATTCCATGCCCGAACGAAACACATTGAAGTGGACTATCATTTTGTACGGGAACGGGTATCTCAGAAGCAACTACAGATCAAGTTCATCTCCTCCAAGGATCAACTTGCAGACATCTTCACCAAGCCATTATCTCTTCCACAGTTCGAGACTTGTAGGCGCAATCTTACTCTTCTAGATTCTTTAGGAAGTGGCTAAGATTGAGGGAGGGTGTTAGACTGTATAGTCTCTGTAGTTGTATACGTACATATACGTATGATGTAACTTGTACCCCTTCATTATATATATGAGATAGGCCACCCCTAGAGGGTTGAGCCGGTTCCCCCAATTCTAATGTCTCACAATACCCCATCTATCCTCACTCCAAATATAAAATCAGATATCTATCTCGTGCAAAGAGGGATCTTCAATATAGTCTCGGCATCAATGGGAATAAGTAACGATTAAATAAGTTGTTCATCCCGTGACGACATAGTGTGATCGGTGTGTTCAGCGACCCCTGTTGGCGGTTGCGGTATTTGTGAAGTTCTCGGCCTCTTTATATGTTCTCTAGTTATCTAGTTGTCGTTCCAAATATCAGGGGATTCTCTGTCTCCTAATCTCCTTATCGAACCATGAGTCATTATGTCTTTCCCATGCAAAATAGCCCGCCATATCTGTGATGAATGTGGTCCCAAGGTTGCATCGGAAATAGAGTTATTTGGATAGTAGACAACTTTTAAGATTAATGAACTCAGAGAACCGGGATGGTCTAGCAAGCGCCAGGCTTGCCTGGCAAGTAGGGTTAGATTAAACATCTCAAATAATTGGTCTCATCATAACATCCCATGAGACCCAGCATGGCTTCCTTCTGCCATGTTTACTTCCCTACCAAAATTGTTTGATTAAAGAGGTGACACTCGCACAACATCCTCGCGGGAAACAGAAGCAGGCCATGGAATATACCGGAATTGCCTATGCCACAGACTTTATGAAAACCTCTTTACCTGCAGTTGACAGGAGCTTTTCCATCGATCCTCTCAGCTTTTCCGAAACTCTGTCACGTAAGTATTTGAATGTCCTGTTCTTGGACTGCCCCACATCAGTTGGCATACACAATTTCCTGTCATTGAGCGACTCATTTTAGACGTTCAAGGTATTCTTGACTTCTTCCTTGAGATCCTGAGGGCATCCTCTCTATTGCAAAATATAAAGGACTTGTCGTGATTTATTCTTCGTCTGGATGCCAACCAATAATTCTCCAGTAGATTTCATACTTCAACTGCCCCATCATGACATGACTTAAAAAGCAACATGTTGTCATCTGCAAAAAAGTAGATGGTTCATAGCCGAAGTTGTTGGTGCCGCTTAAGCGTGATGAAGAAGAACTGGATTTCAGGAGGCATTAAAGGCCCTCTACTGCAATTAAGAAAAGATATGGGGACATTGGATCTCCCTGTCGGATACCTCTGTTGGGCTGTAATTGATCAAGTATCTCATGATTAAAAAGAACCGAGAAAGATATCGTCTGAACCATGCCCATAACTATTTGTACCCATGTAGGAGAAAATCACAATTTCAACATCGTGGCTTTAGAATAGTCCCACTCCAACCTATCATATGCCTTCCTCATATCGAGCTTCAAAGCATAGTAGCTACTAACTTTTTCCCTCGCTGCATTTCATGAAACGTAAGCACTGATATGCACTAATAATATTATCCGTGAACATTCTTCCAAGGACAAAAGTTGATTGCTCCTCAGATATGATATCAGGTAAAATTTGCTTCAATCTATTTGCAATAACACTAGTAGAAAAACCCCTATTCGTCCCAGTTGATAAGGGCCTTTTGTCCCGGTTTGTGAACCGGGACTAAAGGGTCGTTACTAATGCCCTAACCCTTTAGTCCCGGTTCTTACACGAACCGGGACAGATGGGCCTCCATGTGGCCGGTGCGCCGAGCCCAGGCAGGAGGGCCTTTGGTCCCGGTTGGTGGCACCAACCGGGACCAATAGGCATCCACGCGTCAGCATTTCAGGGGCTGGGGTTTTTGTTTTTTTTAAGGGGGGGTGGGGGTTTTGGGGGTTTAATTTAGGTGTTTCATATATTGTGTTAGCTAGCTAATTAATAGAGAGAAGTGTCATCTCTTATGTCCGTGCTTGGTCGACGCTATATATACGTATATATAGAGAGGACTAGACACGCTAGCTAGTAAGCAAATAAAGGAAACAGAAGATCGTCATGAACATATGCATACAGAGAGAAGTGATATCGACCACCTCTCCTTCTCCAAGAGATTGGTCGAACTACAAGTTCTCGTATATCTATCCGACACTATCGGCTACATATATATAATAATTATCTCTTACAATATAATCTCCTAATTATAAATGAACACAGGGTCCACATAGTATTCTCCGTCTTCAGCAATCACGTGGTCAAGGAAGAATGCCGCCAATTCCTCTTGAATTGCTCGCATACGATCTAGTGCTAGGAGTTCATCCCGCATCCGAAACATATAATTTGAACAAGGGGGTCAATACATATATATATGAATAAATGAAAATCAACACAAATGATGGTAATAAAATAAAATTGTGAATATTATTGCTTACGCACTTCATATTGTTCGTCAGAGTACCCTCGTTCACAGGTCGTGTGGCGGATGGACTCGCAAACGTAGTATCCACAGAAATCATTCTCTTGTTCCTGCCACAACCACTTTACAAGAAATAGAGGTCAATCAAACTGATAAGCAAGCATGCCAAATGGTATTGATGAAACTAGCGCTTGAATCACTAGGAGATGTGCGGAACATGTTACTATAGTACTTACTTTCGGGTGTCTAAATTGTAGCTTCTTCGGTAGTCCCAGAGCTTTTTTGGTGAATTTTCTCCAAACCCTGCCAGACAAAGAAAACAATTACTTGATATCAGGAAATGAACAAAGTTGCTGATATGGTGGATAATGATCAATTTAACTTACTTCTCGAGCATTTGAGTCATGTCCGCATAGTCCTGGGGATCTTTTCGTCTCGAGTCTAAGACGGTTACTAGTCCCTGCTCAAGCTTAATCTCTAGGAGAATGTAGTGGAACCTGCGCACGCATGCATAACTCATCAATTACATTACTATAAACTAGACTAATAAGGGAAATCGAATATGCACAAGACAGTAACACTCACTTGAAGTTGTAAGGAAAGAGTATTATATCTTTGTTTTCATTTATTACCAACGATCGTAGCAAGTTGGCCTCGGTATCTTCGGCACGATATTTAACCTCAGTTGCATCTATGAGATTTGTGTTAATGAACCCAATATCACCGATTTGTCTTTTCTTCAATTCGGCGATCTTCAGTCTACATAATATAGTGAGGATAATTATAAATACATGCAATGAAAGAGCTGACCTATATAGAGAGACTTAATGACAGAAGTAGTACTACTTACAGATAGTAGCAAGTGACCGTTACTTTATCGAGGGCCTTTTGATTGAAAAACTGGAAGAACTCCTCAAATGGAACATGCAATAGTTCAATTCCAACGAGGTCATGCTCCTCTCTAACTCTCAGCGTCAAAGTATTCCTCCTCCCAGACTCTCTGCAGGTTTTCATGTACTAATCATGGAATCTTTGCATCATCGTTGTTAGAGATCTTTCATCTTTGACGAGAGGCTTCCCGTACTCGTATTTGTGTTCCTCCACCTCCAAGAAATCATAATGTACATCGTCGGGCAGGTAATCTCCAAGAATGCTATAACCGGGCACCATCCTCGGATCATTAGTAGGCACCTTGAGCGGGGGGCACGATTGGTTCGCTTGTTCGCCGAGCTGGGCAATTTTTTCCCAGCTCATCGTTCTTTTAACCTTTGATCACTGACAGTACATCCCGACCGCTCCGCTTCGACAAATGACTTTGCAATAATGCGGTCATAGTTGCCTTTCGGCGGAGACTTTGCTGGTTTTTTCAGGGCAGCCAGAGTGCGATTCGCTTTCACCGGATCTACCTTCTCCTCCGGAGGTGGATGTTTCTTTGCTTTCACCCCTTCAAAGAAGTTCGTCACTTTGGCTCGCGCGATCTTGGCGTTATCCTCCGGGGTCCTCTCTATGGTAACTTCTCTGGAGTCTTCAGAGAAGGACCGAATCTGTATTGCCTCCCGCCTTTGGTTGTACTGCTAGATGCCGGCAGAGCAGACGGAGCGGCTGCGGTTGTCTTCTTTCCTTGCTTACGAGGCGGAGGAGAAGGACTACGACGCGCCGGAGCAGCCAGAGCGGCGGCGGGTCTCTTCAGCCCTTGCTGACGAGGCGAAGGAGGAGGAGGCTGGCTGCTCGGGCGCGCCAGCACAGGTGGAGAAGGAGGCGGAGTGCCGCCACGCGACGGAGAAGGAGGCTGAGTGCCCTGATCACTCGCCGAAGGAGGAGGCGGAGGCGTCCAGTTCAGAAGCTTGATGAGCTCCTTCCGCCATAGGCATGGAGTCAATAAACAAGAACCCAGCCGAGTCTCCCCTTCACCGGTAGGGTAGTCAAGCTGGAGGTCCTCAAATCCCTCCGTTATTTCGTCCACCATCACCCTGGCATATCCTTCTGGAATCGGACTACAGTAAAAAGTTGCGCCGGGTTTAGTAGGTCGAACAGAGCCGACAGCCACCTTGACTTTGAAGTTCTGCCATTGCGTCATAAGGTGGCAATGTTGAGACTCCGTGATAGCATCCACGGGGTAGCTAGCAGGAGCCGTCAAGACATGCTCCGGCTGAAGCAGCTCGGTGGAAGCCACGCTGCTTCTCCGCTGACATGGCGGGGTAGCTTCGGGGGTAGTTTCGTCAGGTCACTTGCTGCGAGCTACTTCTCGTTCCTCTAGCGCTTGAACCCTTTCGTGCAGCATCTGAATTTGGGCATGCTCCACTTTTTTCCTCCTCTCCTGGCATTTGTAACCGCCTGCGTCCGGAAAACCAGCATTCCACGGAACGGAGCCTGGCATGCCTCGTGTCCGTCCAGGGTGCTCAGGATTCCCGAGGGTCATTGTGAGCTCGTCGTTCTCTCTGTCTGGAACGAACGTCCCTTGCTGCGCTGCATCGATATAGTGCTTTAGCCTTTAGCTTCTTGACTGGTATGTTCATTTGCTTGTCCGTCCAAACGCATTTCCCTGATACAGGGTCCAAGGTTCCGCCAGCCCCGAAGAACCAAGTCCGGCAACGGTCTAGCCAGTTCATTGTCTCTGGTTCGATCCCTTTATCAAGAAGATCATTCTCAGCCTTGGCCCACTTAGGCCAGGCTTTGAGGTAGCCACCTGACCCCGTGCGATGGTGAGGCTTCTTCTTTGCAGCATTTTTCTTGTTTGTCGCCGACATCTTCTTACTCTTTTCCGATGTCTTGTAGGCCACAAATGCGGGCCAGTGATCTCTGATCTTCTCATATCTGCCGATGAATTCCGGTGTCTCTTCTTTGTCGACAAACGTTTTCAGCTCATTCTTCTACCTCCTGAATAGGTCTGCCATCTTCTTAAGAGCATGAGACTTGATTAATTGCTCTTTAACTGGCTTCTCCGGATCCTCCTCTGGCGGTAGGGTGAAATTTGCCTTCAGCTCAGTCCAAAGATCATCTTTCTGCATATCATTGGCATAAGACACCTCAGGGTCTTCGTTCTTAGGCTTATACCATTGCTAGATGCTAATCGGGATCTTGTCCCTAACAAGAACCCCGCACTGAGCAACAAATGCTTCCTTTGTCCGGATGGGTTCAATCAGCATGCCATCGCGCGCGATTGCTGTGATCTCAAACCTTTCATCTGAGCACAACTTTTTCTTTGGGCCTCGTCTCTTTATTGAAGTTGTGCTCGATCTAGAGGGCTATAAAAAATAAGAATTAGACGAGAGTTAATTAATATGTGTACATACCAAAACAATGAATGCATCAATTAGCTAGTCATCACAGGCTTAACTAATATATTTACTTGGCCGGACTCTGTTCGGCCACCGGAGCCGTCACCACGGGCTTCTTCTTGCACCAACATTGGGTCACCGGAGCCATCATAATCATGTCTTTCCTCCTCCATTCTTCGATCACCGTAGCCTGCTTCTTCTTCACCCTGTTCTGCTTCCAGACCATCATTGTCGTTAAGATACGACATGAGATCACCTCCGGCTAAGATTATGTCCCCCAACACCTGTTCTTGTTCCTCGTCTTGTCCGAACTCCATTGTTTCTGCAAATATTACAACATGGCAATTATTACACAAACATGACAGCAGGTGGATATATTAGTGGCAAACGTAGACCTAGCTTATTCCAGGTTTGCTGTGGCCTCGGCAACGCTTCAAGGGTAGGGGCGCGGCGGGAGGGGGTAGGAGACCGACATCGTTTTTTTCTAGGGTTTGGGTGTCCTCGAGATTTTTGGTCGAGCGAGAGGGCCGAGGGGTGCTCCCGTGGTATAAGTTATCACGGTCGAAGTTATCCGGGAGGGGGTTATATCGACAACGACGACATACATACATGGGAAAATAATGTTATCGGGGAGGGGGTAGGTCGAACCACCCCCCCCCACCCCTCGTGTTGAAGTTATAGGGACACGGGGTATATCGACAACGACATATCGATAAAAAAATAAGAAGACGAAGAAGAAATAAAAATAGGAGAAGAAGATATTAATAGAGGAGAAGATTGAAGAAAAAAGAAAAAAAGAGGAGAAGAAGAAAGGAATAGAGGAGAAGAAGAGAAAATAGAATATTCTATTTTTCTCTTCTCCTCTATTCCTTTCTTCTTCTCCTCTTCTTTTTCTTCTTTTTTCTTCTTCTTATTTATTTCTCCTCTTCTTCTCCTTTCTTCCTCTTCTTATTTTCCTTTTTCCTCTCATTCTTTTTCTTCTTCTTCCTTTCCTAGCTAGATATATAAAACTTTTCTAAAAATGTAACTTTTGCATACATACATAGGAAAATAATGTTATCGGGGAGGGGGTAGGTCGAATCCCCCCCCCCCCTCGTGTTGAAGTTATCGGGACACGGGGTATATCGACAACGACATATCCGATAAAAAATAAGAAGACGAAGAAGAAATAAAAAGAGGAGAAGAAGATATAAATAGAGGAGAAGATTGAAGAAGAGAAAAAAAAAGAAAAATAAAAAGGAAAAGAAGAAAGGAATAGAGGAGAAGTCTATTTTCTCTTCTTCTCCTCTATTCCTTTCTTCTTCTCCTTTTCTTTTTCTTCTTTTTTTCTTCTTCTTATTTATTTTTCCTCTTCTTCCTCTCCTCTTCTTCTCCTTTCTTCCTCTTCTTATTTTCCTTTTTCCTCTCATTATTTTTCTTCTTCTTCCTTCTTAATATCACTTAGCAACTTTCCGACAAAATACATGAAGTAGTATTGCTTGTTTTTTTAAAAAGTGTTCAAATAGAAAATTTAGAAGAAAAAAAGTAAAGGTTTTTCCTAATGCATTTTTCATATGAATATACAAACATTTGCATATTCTACAATAATTAATATCACCAAAAAAATCTATGAAAAAAAAACATCCTAACTTTTCTAAAAATCTATCTTTTGCATACATGAACATATATATACACTGAGAACATACATACATATATACATTTTATAAAAATGCAAAAAACAAAAAATCTAAAAAAAGGACATATACACGCTCCTTCTTTTCCTTCTTCCTTCTTGCTCTTTTCTTCTCCAACACAACACTTTTTTTCTTAAATGTTACATATGAACATATAAAGAGCATTATACAGCATATACAGAGCATTATATATACAGTGAACATACATACATACATACATCTTAACAAAAAAATGAAAAATAGGCCGCGGTGGTCGGCGACGGCGACGATGGTTGGCGGTGGCGCTTACGGATGGCATGTGGGGACGGCAATGAGAAGGAAAGGGGAGGAGGTAGGGGCTCACAGCGCGGGGAGGGGTCGAGGTCGTCGGCCAGAATCGGTGTGGCGGCGGACGAACAGCCTCGGGGATGAACGGGTCGCGGGAGCCGGCGTGGTGCTTCCCCCGAGCGACGGCGACGACGAGCGCGGGGAGGGGTCGGGGCCGGCCTGAGGCAGAGGCGGTGGCGCTTGGGGCAGGGACGGCGTCGAGGCGACGCGGGGCAGCGGTGGCGTCGAGGCGGCGAGGTCGGGGTAGCGGTGGAGCGGGGCGGTGACGGCGTCGGGGCGGCGCGGTGAGGCGGACGGCGACGGCGAAGGGTGGCGCGCGGCGATGGGGGCGGGGGCGACGACGACGGCGGCGACGGGCACGGGCGACGGGTCAGAGGACGGCGAGGGAGCGGGAGAATGAGGAACTAAATGAAAATTTCACAAGTGTATTTTTATATACTGGCCCCCTTTAGTCCTGATTGGTGGCATCAACCGGGACCAAAGGTCTCTTTTCGGCAGCCCAAAGGGCGGGAAGCGGAGGCCTTTGGTCCCGGTTGGTGCCACCAACCGGGACCAAAGGCCTTGTGCTGCCCCGCATCAAAAGTTTAGTACCACCTCGCTAGCTGACAGAGCTCGAGAGTGATTTATAAGCGCTGATGCGCCCACCCTCTCGAGCTCCTCTGAATTGTAGGCTTTCGGGCCTAACCGTACGCTGTGTGCCTGTGGGACTACTGGGCCTCCTGCGGGCCTGAATCCTGGCCCATGGTAGGGTTTCTAGTCGTATTCAGGCCGTGGGGGGCCGGTAGGTGGCACTTTTTTTGTTTTCTTTGTTGATTTATTTATTTTGTTTTCTTTCTACTTACAACAAAATACTTATTGTTGCTATTTTTATTTATTTTATTAAAGTTTATTTTTAATTACTTTTATTTTAGGTCACAAAAATTATAAACTTTTTGTTAGTGCCATTAGTTTTAAAATTTGTTTTTTTTGTTGCCTTATTTATTTTATTTTGTTTCTACTTACAACAAAATACTTATTGTTGCTATTTTTATTTATTTTATTAAAGTTTCTGTTTAATTCTTTTTGCTTTTAGGTCAGAAAAATTATAAACTTTCTGTTAGTGCCATTACTTTTCAAATTTGAATAGTTAAAATTTGAATTCTTTGAAATTTGTGTGAATCACAAGTTTGTGATTAACTTTACTATAAAAATAGTTTTTTTCATTTTTTTTGTTTTTTGCATTATTTATTTTCTTTTATTTTTTTTTTATTTTTAAAATTCTTTTTGCTTTTAGGTCAGAAAAATTATAAACTTTCTATTGGTGCCATTAGTTTTCAAATTTGAATAGTTAAAATTTGAAATCTTTGAAATTTGTGTGAATCACAAGTTTGTGATTAACTTTACTAAAAATGAGCATAGATGCGCTTATAGAGAAAATTCAACCTAAATTCATAGTAAATTTCTATGAATTTCAGATAAATTTACTCTGAATTTAGGTCAAATTTCCTGTATAAGGGCATCTATTTTCACTTTGAGAGGAGCTCAACAAGGCAGAGAGGGAAGGGCTTATAAACCGGTGTGAGCCCCCTTCAGTTGGCGAGGTGGGACTAAACTGTGACCGCAACGAGGACCAACCCTTTAGTCCCGGTTTGTGGCACAAACCGGGACTAATGGTCATGGGCTAGGGGCGAGGCGCATTGGTCCCGGTTGGTGCCACAAACCGGGACCAATGCCCCCTTTAGTCCCGGTTGGTGGTACCAACCGGCACCAAAGGCCTTGTGCTGCCCCACGTCAAAAGTTTAGTACCACCTCGCTAGCTGAGAGACCACGAGAGTGGTTTATAAGCGCTGCTGCGCCCACACACTCGAGCTCCTCTCAATTGTAGGCTTTCGGGCCTAACCATACGTTGTGTGCCTGTGGGCCTCCTGGGCCACCTGCGGGCCTGAATCCTGGCCCATGGTTGGGTTTCTAGTCGTATTCAGGCCGTGGGGGCCTAGTAGGTGGCACTTTTTTGTTTTCTTTGTTGCTTTATTTATTTTATTTTGTTTCTACTTACAACAAAATACTTATTGTTTCTATTTTTATTTATTTTATTAAAGTTTATTTTTAATTATTTTTCTTTTAGGTCATAAAAATTATAAACTTTCTGCTAGTGCAATTAGTTTTCAAATTTGAATAGTTAAAATTTGAATTCTTTGATATTTGTGTGAATCACAAGTTTGATATTCTTCACTTTTTCTTCGCTTGTGTCATTTGCTTATTGCGCCGTAACCATGGATAATCTTCATCATTTATCAGGATGCTTGGGTCAGCCTTGACTTTGAAGGGAGGAATTTCATGAAACTTTTCATAATTTTCAGACATGTCTGTCTTGCCCTCCACTCCCACGATGTCCCTTTTTCCTGATAGAACTATGTGGCGCTTTGGCTCATCGTATAAGAAGGCCACGCTGAAATTTCAGACCGAAAGGACATGTTTAACATGCGTAAATATGGTGATTCGCTACACTCTGGGTACAACAACCAACAACAAGACTTGCTTATAGAGAAAAACAAACCGAACATACAGCAAAACAAAGTCACTAGAGGACCAACCAACCAGGTATAGGTTTTATAAACAGCCCATAGGAAGGGCGGCAACACATCCACGACACACTAAAATATGGACTTCACACGGACATCAACACACGACAAAAGTTTTCGTTCACAGGGTTACAAGCCCAAAGTTCCGACACGAGAATATTCATCTAAGTTTTACGCGCAACATTTGAAAACCGCTACATCTTCGGAGACACATGGAACGCATAATGCAAGGGATTGCATGGGGCCACACTCTTCCCCATTCACTTGCCGCTACTTAGGAGTTAGGACCGCATGCCGCGATCTGCTCTTCAAGCTGCATCAAAAGATGAATAATAGGTCAATGATTAAGATAAGTCTATGGCACATAATGATGCTCAAGTCACGTGGTTTCACTAATCAGCCATGTTACAAGTTAGCTAGTTTCTTATTTGGGCATTTGGCGAAGCTTAATTTAAGCTGGGAAACAAAGAATTTCTACCACTTCTTTTTAGCTACCATGTGCATCTACCAAGCATGATGACAAAATTACCACATAATCATTTAACGGCTAAATGAGACTTTTCGATACCTCAAACTAAGTGATCCAAATCTAAATGTCAAAAGAATTAGATTAAGGATTAAAGATTGTTCCCTTTTCTCTATCTTAATATGACCAATCTATGAGTTATGAAACTAGTGGGAATTTGGTATCACAATCCAACATTAGGCACATAAGGTGCTACCTGCATCATGATCTCCAACTCATGTCGCACAATATAGAACTCGTTCCTAACAAGAGCCAATGACACGAGACACCTGAAATAATGCAAAAATACCACATCGTCAAATTCTGAAGAGGTTAACAGAACTGAGATGAAATGGTTCAAAAATTGTAACCCTATACTTCAAAAGAAAAAAATCTCTAGCCATATATGAATTTAGTTGTGCGATAAACAGAAGTCTAGAGCCAATAAATTACAAGAGAACCATCAAAATGTAGCATATTCAGATAATGAACCGAGTAATATCAACAACGTGATTGCAGATGAAGTGAAAAAGCAAATCACGTTACTTCTTAACAACGTTAGATTGGTATGAGCTGAAAATAACGACAGAAAAGACAACATGAGCTGGCAGGTTTACATGGAGACAGTAAAAAACAATGTTGTGAATAATTATTGTGTAACAATATTTAATAAGCTGTTGAGTTCTGACCCATGTTTGTATTGTATGGCATAGAAATTGCCGAAGTGCATGCAGGCGAGGTTCACTTGCTGTGCACCAACACTGAAACATGCAAAAAAAATTGCAGATCAGGAAATTAGGAACTTATCAGACTTATTTTAAACTGAGACGTCAACTCAATAATATTCCCGAGGAGCCATTTCCTATCATGATTGTCAACTCCATGAATCGTTTGATGAACCAGAAAAAAACACCATTGCCGTTATGTGCAATAGCAGATCAGTAGTACCAGAAATATTCGGAAAACGACAAAGTTTTTCTTGACGAACCATGAAATTGTCATGAATACTGACAATTCCGCTACACGAGACACAACTACAATCAGGTCTTCTAATTTTGGATATACGACACCCGAATCACGTCCATGACGTACACACCCTGCGCCTGACAAATCTGAATAGAAACAACACCGTTCCAATGGAGAAACGGAAAAAATGGTCATTGGTGTTATGTAGAATTGCAGATCATTAATACCAGCCATGCTTATAAAACAACAATTTTTTTCATGCTCGGACTAGAATAATGGCACTGCCCGAAGAACAGACACGATAGTAGAACAAACGTTTGCAAAACGACAAAAATTCCCCTCGCCAAGCTATATGATTTGATTGAAATTGGGAAGAATACCAAAAAAATTCGTTACACGATATATGACTAAACTCAGCTCTTCAACCTATGGCTATACGGCGCCTGTAGAACGACACGAACCTCAATTGTGCGGCCGTGTCGTGAGGTACGCACCCCGTGCCGACACATCCAAATAAAGAAAACCACCGATGCCGTGGACAAACTAGAAAAAACATAATTAGAGATACATAGAATAGCAGATCATTAATACCAGAAAAACCACCATTAGTAATACACAGAATACCAGATCATTAATACCAGGAATATTCCGAAAATGACAACAATTTATCCTCATCATTGATATTAATCGGGATACCGGAAACTCCGCTACACTAAACGCAACTAAACTTGATTCTTCTAATTACGCCTATGGGGCAGTGCAACCGACAAATAAGAATCATTCGCCCAGTATAATAAACAGATCTGAATCGCACGACATTGACGCAGCGGGCAAACAAACATATATAGAGTTAAAAATAAGCAGGTGGAAGAGAGAGAAAGGGTTTATGATGGTCATCACCTGGAGGTGCACCGCATGAGCTGCTGCGTCAGGGCTTCCACCTCATCAAAGTCCACTTCGGGCTCCTCCCTGTGATTTCCAGAGCAGATAATTAAGATGAGTCAGTACCGAGACAGAGAGCAGAGGGAGAGATGATAGAGGGCGTGGGGGCGGACATCAGGATGTCGATGTCGTCGATGATCTTGGAGGCGTCGTAGATGAAGAGGCGGGAGACCTCGACGGCGGTGCCCTCGTCCAGCAGCTCCTCTAACGTGTCCTCGTCCACGACACCCTGGATCGACGTCAACCATGGCAAGGCAAACTCATAGGCCAAGTCAGGCCAAATTCCACAACCACACGACTAGAGGGGAGGGGAGGGGCCTCACATCAGTGTACATGCCGGCGATATGAGCGTTGAGCTGCGCCCTCAGTGCTGCGGCTGCCATGGCAAGGCGAGGAGAAGTCCGGCGGTCTGGGGGACTGAGCGGTGGAGACGGGGGGAATTCGGCTGCGGATGCGGAGTGAACGACGACGGGATCGAGGAGGAGCGGAGGTTGTATAGCTGGGCTCACGAGGGTCTCTCACGTAGGCGTTTGTTAGCGAGTGCTCTACTAGCTGTACTGCGTCGTCGGCCGGGCGCCATTAGCTAGCTTGGAAACGGCCCGCGTGCGTAATGCGTGCATGCATCATGCATCCAGGCATGGAGCCACCGGTTGTGTGTCCACGTGTTCATAGAAGTGAGCGTCTGTTTCAACTTTAATCTCTTTTCCTTTCAGAAAAAACTTTAGTCCCTCACAATGTATATAGGGACGAATAGAAGACCATCCACTCTCCTTTGTCTCACTTAAATGAATTGGTTTCGAGAGCATTCCACCACTTTCTCCTTTGTCTCACTTAAGTGAATTGGTTTCGAGAGCATTCCACCACTTTTTATGACTTTCACAGTTTCACTTTCAACCCGATTCACCGCCTACATGCCCTTTACGCCCAGTCATTCCAAAGAGTACTTGCCCCCCACCCCTTGTCTTAGCGCGGCTGCTGGCACACAGTTAGCCGGGGCTTCTTCCTCTATTCTATCGTGATCGTGCACTCGACGTAAGAGCTTTACAAGGAGCATTGACCTTCTTCACTCACGCGAGATTGCTGGATTGGGCTTTCGCCCATTGTCCAAGATTCCCCTCTGCTGCCCCCCATGGGAGTCTGGGTCGTGTCTCAGTCCCAGTGTGGCTAATCGTTCAAAAAGACCAGCTAAGCATCATTGGCTTGGCCAGCCTTTACCTGACCAACTAACTAATACTACGCAGGCTCATCAAACAACGCTTTGAACTTTCTTCAGGATTCGGCCCAAACTATTCAACAGGTTCCCACGCATTACGCATCCGTTCGTCACTTTGTTCTCACCTATTCCGATTAATTCCAGCAAACGGAGGCCGTTAGGTCAAAGCCGCAGCACATGCCCTATAGTTTTGAAGCAAGGCGAGACAACTTTAGCTATGGGGTGACCTAACCAAACATGGCGGTCAACCCCTAGGGATAAATCATGCTTCACGAGTTTGTGAGCTTCAACATTCAAGCTCCTAAATTCATGGCTAATGATACAATTAGTAAAAGTAGCCTTCCGATCTATGATCCATGTATGATTGCTCTGTATATAGCTGCGCTCTTCTGATGTATATCTGCAACGCCACCTTGAAATCTGAAGCCACTTGAATCTTCCTCTCATAGAGATTATCAGCAAGCGCAAGTGCCACCCTTATTGCTGAAGATTCGACAGTAGCAAGATCTAATATATGTGGGAACACAATGGCTGACACACCCAGAAAATTACATGCTTGATCTCTGCATATAGCTCCCATTGCGCCTCGAGTGCCGCCTGGTCCAACCACCGAACCCACATTGACCTTGACCATTGCTTTGGGTAGCGCTCAGCTTAGTTAAGTAACTCTGCACAAAATCCTGAAAAGGGAAAGGACTTTTATATATCTCCTCATGTATAGCTTTGTGCCGAGCTCCCCATATCATCCCCAAAAGTGATCGTAAACATGATAAAATCCTCCTCATGCGATAACACCTCATGCATGGTTAATAGCCATTGTTTGGCGTCATCATATACATTCAGACTCAACCGCTCGACAATTTGCTCGTATGATAGTGCCCATGTGCTCCTTGAAACCAAGCAATTCAGCAGGGCATGCCTGCACGTATCGTTAGACCCACACAAACAACAAGCACTCGTCGTCGACATGTTTCTATGATGAAGAAGGACACTGTGAGTATTGTGCTAATCTCCACATGAACACCTTGATTTTCGAGGGGCTTTTATATGCCATAAGTCTGTCCATCCTGGACAATCAGCCTCTGAGTTTGATCGGTCGCCCTGCTCATACAGCCATGATTCTCTACTGATCTTGGTTCACTGTATCATCTTGTAAGTGGAATGCACAGTGAACATACCCCTTCTATCCTCACTCCAAGCACAAAATCAGATATTTGTCTCGTGCAAAGAGGGATCTTCAATATAGTCTCGGCATCAATGGGAATAAGTTACGATTAAATAAGTTCATCCCTTGACGACACAGTGTAATCAGTGTGTTCACCGACCCTTGTCGGCGGCTGCGGTATTTGTGAAGTTCTCGGCCTCTTTATATGCTCTCTAGTTATCTAGTTGTCATTCCAAATATCAGGGGATTCTCTGTCTCCTAATCTCCATATCAAACCATGAGTCATTATGTCTTTCCCATGCAAAATAGCCCGCCATATCTGTGATGGGTGTGGTCCCAAGGTTGCATCAGGAAGAAAGTTATTTGGATAGTAGACAACTTTTAAGATTAATGAACTCAGAGAACCGGGATGGTCTAGCAAGCTCCAGGCTTGCCTGGCAAGTAGGGCTAGATTAAAGATCTCAAATAATCGGTCTCATCGTAACATCCCATGAGACCCAGCATGGCTTCCTTCTCCCATGTTTACTTCCCTACCAAAATTGTCGGATTGAAAAGGTGACACTCGCGCAACATCCTCGCGGGAAACGGAAGCACAGAGTTTATCAAAACATCTTTACATGCAGTTGACAGGAGCTTTTCCATCTACCCTCTCAGCTTTTCCGAAACTCTGTCACGTAAGTATTTGAAAGTCATGTTCTTGGACTGCCCCACATCAGTTGGCATACACAATTTCCTGTCATTGAGCGACTCATTTTAGACGTTCAAAGTATGCTTGACATCTTCCTTGAGAGCCTGAGGGCATCCTCTCTATTGCAAAATATAAAGGACTTGTCATGATTTATTCTTCGTCTGGATCCCAACCAATAATTCTCTAGTAGGTTTGATACTTCAACTGCCCCATCATGACTTGACTTAAAAAGCAAGATGTTGTCATCTGCAAAGGGTAGATGGTTCACAGCCAAAGTTGTTGGTGCCACTTAAGCATGATGAAGAAGAACTGGATTTCAGGAGGCATTAAAGGCCCTCTACTGCAATTAAGAAAAGATATGGGGATATTGGATCTCCCTGCCGGATAACTCTGTTGGGTTGTAATTGATCAAGTATCTCACGATTAAAAAGAACCGAGAAAGATACCGTCTGAACCATGCCCATAACTATTTGTACCCATGTAGGAGAAAAACCCAATTTCAACATCGTGGCTTTAGAATAGTCCCACTCCAACCTATCATATGCATTCCTCATATCGAGCTTCAAAGCATAGTAGCTACTAAATTTTTCCCTCGCTGCATTTCATGAAATGTAAGAACTCATATGCACTAATAATATTATCCGTGATCATTCTTCCAAGGACAAAAGTTGATTGCTCCTCAGATATGATATCAGGTAAAATTTGCTTCAATCTATTTGCAATAACCTTGGAAGCTATCTTGTATAAAACATTGCACAACTGATAGGCCTAAATTTTGTTAAGAGAGTTGGGTTTGTTACCTTTGGAATCAAAACCAAAATTGTATCATTATGCATTCAGGACTATCTTCCCCTCTCACGATTGTCAAAACCGCCTCTATTACTTCTTTACCACAAATATCCCAATGACACTGATAAAAATGGGCAGGGAACCCATCAGAGCATGGAGTGTTCATTGGGAACATTTGAAATTGTGGCACCCTGGCTCAGAGTAACCGGTTTACCTTGCATTGCTAGCCCAGAGATCAAGTCTTCTGGCAACACATAACAACTTGGTACATACATAACCGCTTTAGTGATCTCTTGCGGATAGATAGGTTTGATGATTACATAAGAAAGCGAGGCCAAGCGGCACACACGGTGCGACTCCACTATGTACATTATCTATTAAACATCTCAAGGGCCTTGATGCTAGAGGATACAACTACTCAGTAGCGAAACAATGAGGTAGCAGAACTCCATGCCACAAGGACACTGCTAGGACACAGCCTAGATCGTGAAGTACCGATCAACCTCAACTCCTTGCATGGTTTCTCCTGCATCTGGCATGACACACCAGGTGGGTACTTTGAATGTAGTCGCAAGCTCACAGCAAAAATGACAAACAATAACATGGAATGAACAAAAAATTAAACATGATCATTAACATGATGTTACCAACCGCAGTGTGCAAGTGGAATACCGTCATGGTCCCTTGGACCAACTTACCCATCTCAAGGGTTACCTCGTAACCACCATTGGTAGCAACCATACCATCGTGATCAACACACGATCACCTCAAGATCAACTGACTTCTTCATGTGCAAGCTCGCGGTTCATAAGTGTGCAAGTTAATTATTTATGTTGACCCATAGTGTGACCTACTACAAACTGTGTCCATAACCGAGGACATGGCTATCGATAGATTATACACTCTACAGAGGTTAGTACACTGTACCCACACTATGGAACTCATGGCCTCATGCTCCCATTCGGGTGGACTAACGACGTTCCAACAAAACCAATCTATTATATACACTCTCCCGGCCACTCCGAAAAACTCCTATCTGGGCTATGCCATGGGTCACTCCTATGTCAACTCGTGAGTCCGCCACCATTGTGGCCGCCACCGTCGTGGCCAAACAAACTTTATCGTCCCAAACGAGGACCTCGGTACCATAAAACTTGGGCTCACAAGGTTATTGACGCCTACCAGGCTAGGGTAGCACGTGCACATAACATTAGAGGCACCGGCAAGAGGCATGACAATAGAGCGAATTAGAACATCCTCATCCAGGAAATTGTGGTTGCACTAGTGAGCTCGATTCGGTGGCACTATGACTCTATTAATAGCTTTGATTATAGTCAAGTTTAACTTGAATGAAAATGATTCGAGCCATACAATGCAATAGGGTGCATGATAGTGAGCTAAATGGTGGATGAATCCTAACTTAACCATATAACATTTACTCTACTGTCTACAACATACATATGACATGGAAATGAGCATAATGTAACAAGTAGCATGCAGGTAATAGTTTAAATTCATAAGGCATATAAGTAATCTATATTCAATTGGAACCAAATCCATTGCAATGCCATCTTGCAAATGAATGTTGTGGCTTTCCTTAGTTCAGAGGAGTGCCACGATACTCCTGGTCTTCTCCCACACAATTAGTTTCTTCTAAAAATAAATTTAATAACAAAAAGAAAATGTCACATAAAGCTTTTTCTAATACCATAAATTCTAGACAGCAAGGGATAATCTCAAATTGCACCAACAGAAACTTCAGCTCATGACGAAACTATAGCAAAAAGTTCAACTCATTTTGACTTTTAGTTTAGAAATCATAGCTAGTCAAAGTTTGGGTCAAAATCTAATTTTAAATTGAATTAACAGAAATTCCAGGGAGGGCCACATCGAAGGCGTATTTTGCTAGGGCGCCTCCATAGAAAATGATCCGGGGGGAAGAGAGAAGCTTACAAGTATGGTCCCCGTGTTAGGTTTAGGAGACAGAGGGAGAGAGAGAGAGAGAGAGAGAGATAGATAGATAGAGTAGAGGTGGGCGGCTATTGCCAATGATCCTCCAATGAGGAGACCATGGTGGCAGTCGGCGATAGTCGTGATGGGTTCAGAACAGCGTGGGGAGCACGCACGTGCCCCTTGCTTGGTCGGAGGTGGACGAACGGCGAGGCTGGCTTCCTCTCCAGAGAAGATGGGCAATCGAGCTCGTCGAAGTCGGTGTTCCCGATATTGTTCCGACGGATCAACTGCACCGTCATGCTCTAGAGATCAACAGGAGCTTGCCTGAAGAAGTCTTGGAAGCAGAGGAGGGCAGGAGCGAGAGAATGGTCTAGGGGGATCCGCAGGCAACTCCAATGATGATCGAAGATAGGAGGCCCTCCTAGCCTTGCCCCGCTCGTCGGTGGCCAATTTGTGGCCAGTGGAGGAGTGGTGGATGGTTTGACCAGCTAGGGAGGGGTCTATTTATAAGAGAGAGGGAGATGCCGAGCACCGGGCACCGCCGTGAGGAAGCTAGCGGAGCTCTGGCGAGGCGTGTAGCTCGGGCACGGGTGGTGAAGTGACTAGAGTGGCACGGGGAGATGTAGATGCACTAGGGCAAAGCTAGGGCGCATGATGTGGGTCAAGCGACGCACTACCGCACACTATTCCCGCACGGGCACGTCGTGTCCACGTCCGGCGAGCCTCTTGCTGATGTCGGGAAGGACTTGGAGCTGGCCAGGTGGAAGAAGGAGAGCAAGTGAGGCGGCGTGGGCAAGCTGTAGTGTCGCAAGGGCGGCGTTTGGGTGACGGCTGAGGGTCCCGGTGTCCAGAGCGCGCGCATTGCATGTCGAACAACTGCATCCCGCATGGTCACTGCATGAAGTGGCACACGCGGGACTTTAGGCCAACAGGCCAAAAACCAGCGTGTCACAGAGAAAGAATGCATTTTTGAGTTCCTCGAGTGTGTAAGGGGAAACTAGCATATCATTCATCTCAGTTGTGACCTTGCTTAGGACATTTTTTTAGTATTGTATCCATATAACTTACACCCTCAGATGTATACAGAGATTTGTAGAATTCATGGACCATGTTTTTCAACTCCTTGGATCCTCCGCCGTTACACCAAGAGAATTTTGCAAAGCTTTGGTCATATTTTTCTTCCTCGAGATGCTACCCTGAAGATGGAAAAAGCTTCAAGTTTTTGTCTCCCGAGGCCAACCACTCAGGTCTTGCTCGTTGTCGCCACATCACCTCCTCACGATGGTACATCTCTACTAATTTTTCATTGATTTTTAGGTTGGCGTGAGTGGGAACCGTCATGTTTGGATCAGACCAAAGCTTTTCTGATTCTCCCTTTGTTTTGATCTCCTTGCATACACTACCAAATGTATCATTGTTCCAGCGCAAGAGAGGCCTGCCAACTTCGTACTCAACTCATTTGTTCCCAAGGTGGTACCCGATGCAGCCATGTTGTGTTAATCACATCACCCCATTGCTCATGTCCTTCCCTCATAACCTTGTAAAAAAGGTCTTGGCCCTTGTGTTTGTTGGGAAATGTAGTAGAAAACAAAAAAAGTGCATCTACGCACACCCAAGATCAATATGAAGATTCATTACGGGTTGAGGTCATGATTGTTGCCGTCACCGCGTTGCAGCAGAAGAATAACGTGTCAGTTTAGATCATACTTGGAGTCCCTTGAACCTTCGAGGAACGATCCCGCAAACCGCTGACGAACAGTCCCTCGAATTGAAGACTGAAAGCACAATCTCTCTACTTGGTTGCAAGCGTGCAGCCTTCATGACCTGGCAGCGCTTCGCCGTTTACTCTTGTCTACTTACATTGAGCTAAAGAAACTCTAATTGTGTTAAATCTAGCAACAAGAGTAAGAAAGATTCTTCTTCTAGTAGTAACAATAATCATGCTAAACCCAATGTTGTTGCTTCTAGTAGTTCTCTTGAGTCCACTAATGATCCTCTTAGCCAGGTTACAATTGAACAAGAAAATAGCTAATTGAAGGGAATTATAGAGAAAGGTGTTTACAAGAGCCTTGCCGGAAGTAAGGAATTTGAGGAAATTGTATGCAAGAAAGGAAGACGCCGGAAGAATCAAGGAATTGGTTTTGAACGAAGGTTTAATGCCAATGGAGTTGAGTGGGAAGAAGATCAATACCCCAAGACGAAGTTTGTTCCTCAACAAAAGAAGTATGATCCTACTTCTTTCCAAGGAACACAAGCTCAAGATGATCTTCCACCACAAGACCACAAGCTTCAAGAGGAGATTGATGCATTTGAAGAATCTCCCAAAGCCTTGGTCAAGTGGGTTCCCAAGACTACATTAAGTTCAACTTCATCGAGTACGACTACAGCTCCAGGGATTCCCATCAAGATAATGGGAACCATCCTGTTTGGATCAGACCAAAGCTTTTCTGATTCTCGCTTTGTTTTGATCTCCTTGCATACACTGCCAAATGTATCATTGTTCCAGCGCAAGAGAGGGTTGCCAACTTCGTACTCAACTTGTTTGTTCCGAAGGTGGTACCCGATGCAGCCATGTCGTGTTAATCATATCACCCCATTGCTCATGTCCTTCCCTCATAACCTTGTAACAAAAGGTCTTGGCCCTTGTGTTTGTTGGGAAACATAGTAGAAAACAAAAAAAAATGCCCCTACGCACACCCAAGATCAATATGAAGATGCATTACGGGTTGAGATCATGATCGTTACCGTCACCGAGTTGCAACAGAAGAAGAACGTGTTAGTTTAGATCATACTTGGAGTCCCTTGAACCATCGAGGAACGATCCTGCAAACCGCCGATGAACAGTCCCTCGAATTGAAGACTGAAAGCACAGCCTCTCTACATGGTTGCCAGCGTGCAGCCTTCATGACCTGGCAGCGCTTCGTCGTCCAAAGCTAATCGTCACCAAAGAATTAGAGGAAGGAGATTAGAATCACACTGGGATTCTACTTATGAGGATTAGAGGATCTAGGTCTAGCTCTAATTAGATCAACTAGGATCAAGTAGAACTAGAACTAAAGGGAACTAGATGAGGCTCCAAACTTGTATATGTCCATAGAGCAAAAAAACTTGGTATATATAGGTTGGAGGCGAGGGAGAGGGCAGCCAAGGAGGGAAAGTCTCTCCTTGGGGCGCTAGCCTTAGGAGGCGGAGTTGGACTCCTCCCCCACTCCAATTCACCCCCCCCCCACACACACACACACACACACAAGGAAGGGTCGCCACTTCCTATTGGGCCAAGTTGGCCCGATGCTCCTTCCCCAGTTTCGCCTTTGAAGGACCGTTGGTATTTAATTTATTATAAAATCCTTGTAATAAATATTAGACCCTTTTATATATTATTTAACAGCCCCGAAAACATTTACACCTATATATTATTTATCGGTAATACCCGATATTAGCCGATACTCTCCGAAACCTTTTCAGTGACTCCGAAACGCTTATGGATATTTATGAAATAATTCCACAAATATATTCTCATCATTCATGTCCTGCTAACACTCAGCAGATCGTAATTGCCTTAAGCTTGGGATCCTGTAGGTTCGGTAACTCATAGACATGAACGAAACCCCTTCGCTCAATGACCGATAGCGGAAACGTGAACGTCCATATCAATCCCTATGAGCACACGAATGATATTCAAGTGAATATTTGGTTATCATGTGATGTTCCCTTTGCTTCGCAATATTTCACAAAACCCTGATACATCGATGTCCTCCTAAGTCATCAGATGCTCACGATGTCGTTATCCTCGTAACCGGTTTTGTTCTTCTTTCTCGTTGTCGTGTTCTGGCATCCCCGTGACATAGTCACATGTGTCGTGCCAGACGATGATTGATACCATTACTCCAAGAGGGCCCTAAGAATATCTCTCCATTTTCATAGGAGCCAATCCCACTCTCGGGCTATCTAGTCCCTTATCAAACTTTCTGATGAACCTGTAAGTTGTCATTATGATCACCATGTTACAGGTGATGTTTGAGCAACCCCAAAGTCCACCGTACGGTAAGAAGTGATTATGATACTCTCATGGTCTAAGGAGAAAAATCACACGTTAACACTATGTGTTGTTACAATTGATTACAGACGATATAAACTCAATTCTTTACACACAAATTTTGGTCGATTCAATATGATCATTCTTCTAACCTCATACTCTGAATGTTGTTTTCGGACTATCGTTACACTTAGCGATCTCCTAAGATCTGGAAAACATGATCACCAACAACACTTGAGCCAGTCTAAGAGGCAAGATTAGGAATCTATTCTTTACCGTTTATCATTCCACACGTGCATATGTGTTTTCCACTGAGTCGCCTATTCCAGGATCATAGCAGTTATAGCGTGAAATATAAACTCTTAATTATGAAAATGAAATTATAATAATACAATATTATTGTCTCTAGGGCATATTCCCAATAGTGTTATGTTGTTGCTGCCGATACAAAGTCCACCAATATCGCGTCATGATATGAAGTCACGACTGTCAAGTGAGTTTAATCAGCAAGTGAAACCTTTGCTGCCAGTCCACAGAAACCAGCACTCGGTCTAGGCGCACCATTGTGAAAGTACCACATGTAACCTTCATCTCAAAGGCCGGGCCTGAGTAACCCAAATCTAGTAGCATGCAGACATCAACCTTATCTTGAAAAGCTTGGATCTGCACACTGCTACGTTGTCCAACTCCTTTGTGCTCATCCAGATGTAGAACTTCATTGAAATCACCCAGGCGAAGCCATGAGAGATTGCTGGAAGTACTAATGTTTTTAATAGTATCCCATGTTTGGTGCCTCAAGTGGGTATGAGCTTCACCGTACACTATTGTAACTCTCCAAGGAACAAGGCTTGGTTCAAGAACGGAGCACTCAACATGATACACAGAGTAACCTAGAATATCTATTTTTATTTCATTATTCCAGAAAATGCCAATACCGCCACTGCTTCCCTGGCTATCAATCGCATATCCATTATCATACCCTAATGTTCCTGCTAAAGATTCTACCCTCGAGACTCTTGTTGGGTTTCTACTATGTAGAGGATGGCGGGGGGAAATTTCCTTGTGAAATCACAAAGCTCACTGACTGTCGTGGCTCTGCCCGCACCGCAACAATTCCAGCAGAAGACACACATTGGACATGGCATCACTCCTCTAGTGAGCCTAACAATTTTTCCATTGGGTTTTTTGTGTTGCCAGCGTTCTTATGCAACGCGTTCTTATCTGCTGCAATCACTTGTCCTTGACATGTTTTGTTCCTGCCAAGACGAGGGGCTCGATGGGATTTGAGGGGAAGGTAGCGCCGGTGTTTTGCCTTGGGCCGACATAGCTGTTATGGCTAACTCAGCTGCCACTGGATCAACTGTCGCTGCGAGCTCTGAAGCTTGGTTTTTGTTCAGTTCGGCCTTGTGCACATAGGCATCAGGGTGCTCATACTATGATTCCCCGCTAGCTTCCTCCTAGGTGTGCCCTGGTCCATGACCGGTCCTGCCACAATGGCCACGGCCTCGCCCTCTCCCTCCTCCAAGTCCTCTTCCCGCTCCCTTTAACCAGCTAGCTCGCAAATTTTTGAAAACTAGGGCTAACGGTGGATGCACTCCATCCCGACATTCCTTGTACATGTGGCGCAAATAACAACAAACCACGAATGACTCTAGTAGCCGCTCATATGCGACTGTGAAGACCATATGTTCATACACATTTAACATTTTTCAAATGCTTGAGTTAGATTTTTTCAAATACTTGTTCAACATTTTTTTTCAGATACTTGTTCATCATCTTTTGAACATATGGTCAACATTTCTTCCATACTCCCGCCGTCCGGTGAAAGGTCTACATATAAAAAATTTAGGACAAATAAATGAGTGGAGTAAAAAATGCATTGGGAAGAGGAAAGTCACCATCTCTTTTTTTTAATTACCAAAACCCCAATGAGCTAAGTGTAGAATGTTATTGGTCTTGATTACTGTGTGATGACAGAGAAGCATTTTTTTCTACTTTCATGTGCATTGGGAGGATAGAAGTACACTCTTTTGTGGACAAAATTTAAAGCCAAACGTACACCCTTCACCGGACGGAGGGACTACACAGTTAACATTTTCCATATGCTTGTTTAACATTTATTAAATACATGTTCAACATTTTTTCAAATACTTGATTAAAATTTGTATACATATTATAAAAATTTATCATTTTTTTCATACATGGTCAATATTTTCCTATACACATTTAACATTTTCAAATGCATAACTATTTTTAGAAAAAACTTTATGTAGAGTATATTTTTGTCATATATATCTTTAGAGTATTTTGAGGCGTAAATGAAAGTAGAAATCGAAAAAGGAACAGCAGATCATTAATACCAGGAATATTCCGAAAACGACAACAATTTATCCTCATCATTGATATTAATCGGGACACCGGTAACTCCGTTACACTAAACGCAACTAAACTCGATTCTTCTAATTACGCCTATGGGGCAGTGCAACCGACAAATAAGAATCATTCGCCCGGTATAATAAACAGATCTGAATCGCACGACATTGACGCAGCGGACAAACAAACATAGAGTTAAAAATAAGCGGGTGGAAGAAAGAGAAAGGGTTTATGATGGTCATCACCTGGAGGTGCACCGCATGAGCTGCTGCGTCAGGGCTATCACCTCGTCAAAGTCCACTTCGGGCTCCTCCATGCGATTTCCAGAGCAGATAATTAATATGAGTTAGTACCGAGACAGAGAGCAGAGGGAGAGATGATAGAGGGCGTGGGGGCGGACATCAGGATGTCGATGCCGTCGATGATCTTGGAGGCGTCGTAGATGAAGAGGCGGGAGACCTCGATGGCGGTGCCCACGTCCCACAGCTCCTCGAATGTGTCCTCGTCCGCGACACCCTGGATCGACGTCGACCACGGCAAGGCAAACTCATAGGCCAAGTCAGTCCAAATTCCACAACCACACGACTAGAGGGGAGGGGAGGGGCCTCACCTCGGTGTACATGCCCGCGATATGGGCGTTAAGCTGGGCCCTATGGTATGATGTTCCAGCGATCATCGTTGGAGCTGAAATTGGCGACTTAATTAGCCTAAACTTTTCATACCAATGCAAATACAGCTAAGCCCAGAGATGCTCTTCACGCTGTCTCGTGAACCGACAGCTTTGTGATCCCGGGATGTGACCTCGCAGACCATCCCTTCTGTTTTGCCCACCTCCGGCTACTGCTCGTGGTGCCGTCATACTCTTATAAGAAGGCCACGCTGAAATTTCAGACCGAAAAGACCTGTTTAACATGCCCAAATATGGTGATTGGCTACACTCTGGTACAACAACCAACAACAAGACTTGCTTGTAGAGAAAAACAAACAGAACATACAACAAAACAAAGTCACTAGAGGACAAACCAGCCAGGTATAGGTTTTATAAACAGCCCATAGGAAGGGCGGCAACACATCCACGACACACTAGAATATGGACTTCACACTGACATCAACACACGACAACAGTTTCCGTTCACAGGGTTACGAGCCCAAAGTTCCGACACGAGAATATTCATCTAAGTTTTACGCGCACCCTTTGAAAACCGCTACATCTTCGGAGATACATGGAACGCATAATGCAAGGGATTGCATGGGGCCACGCTCTTCCCCCTTCACTTGCCGCTACTTAGGAGTTAGGACCGCATGCCGCGATCTGCTCTTCGAGCTGCATCAAAAGATGAATAATAGGTCAATGATTAAGATAAGTCTATGGCACATAATGATGCTCAAGTCACGTGGTTTCACTAATCAGCCTTGTTACAAGTTAGCTAGTTTCTTATTTGGGCATTTGGCGAAGCTTAATTTAAGCTGGGAAACAAAGAATTTCTACCACTTTTTTTAGCTACCATGTGCATCTACCAAGCATGATGACAAAATTACCACATAATCATTTAATGCCTAAATGAGACTTTTCGGTACCTCAAACTAAGTGATCCAAATCTAAATGTCAAAAGAATTAGATTAAGGATTAAAGATTGTTCCCTTTTCTCTATCTTAATATGACCAATCTATGAGTTATGAAACTAGTGGGAATTTGGTATCACAATCCAACATTAGGCACATAAGGTGCTACCTGCATCATGATCTCCAACTCATGTCGCACAATATAGAACTCGTTCCTAACAAGAGCCAATGACACGAGACACCTGAAATAATGCAAAAATACCACATCGTCAAATTCTGAAGAGGTTAACAGAACTGAGATGAAATGGTTCAAAAATTGTAACCCTATACTTCAAAAGAAAAAAATCTCTAGCCATATATGAATTTAGTTGTGCGATAAACAGAAGTCTAGAGCCAATAAATTACAAGAGAACCATCAAAATGTAGCATATTCAGATAATGAACCGAGTAATATCAACAACGTGATTGCAGATGAAGTGAAAAAGCAAATCACGTTACTTCTTAACAACGTTAGATTGGTATGAGCTGAAAATAACGACAGAAAAGACAACATGAGCTGGCAGGTTTACATGGAGACAGTAAAAAACAATGTTGTGAATAATTATTGTGTAACAATATTTAATAAGCTGTTGAGTTCTGACCCATGTTTGTATTGTATGGCATAGAAATTGCCGAAGTGCATGCAGGCGAGGTTCACTTGCTGTGCACCAACACTGAAACATGCAAAAAAAATTGCAGATCAGGAAATTAGGAACTTATCAGACTTATTTTAAACTGAGACGTCAACTCAATAATATTCCCAAGGAGCCATTTCCTATCATGATTGTCAACTCCATGAATCGTTTGATGAACCAGAAAAAAACACCATTGCCGTTATGTGCAATAGCAGATCAGTAGTACCAGAAATATTCGGAAAACGACAAAGTTTTTCTTGACGAACCATGAAATTGTCATGAATACTGACAATTCCGCTACACGAGACACAACTACAATCAGGTCTTCTAATTTTGGATATACGACACCCGAATCACGTCCATGACGTACACACCCTGCGCCTGACAAATCTGAATAGAAACAACACCGTTCCAATGGAGAAACGGAAAAAATGGTCATTGGTGTTATGTAGAATTGCAGATCATTAATACCAGCCATGCTTATAAAACAACAATTTTTTTCATGCTCGGACTAGAATAATGGCACTGCCCGAAGAACAGACACGATAGTAGAACAAACGTTTGCAAAACGACAAAAATTCCCCTCGCCAAGCTATACGATTTGATTGAAATTGGGAAGAATACCAAAAAAATTCGTTACACGATATATGACTAAACTCAGCTCTTCAACCTATGGCTATACGGCGCCTGTAGAACGACACGAACCTCAATTGTGCGGCCGTGTCGTGAGGTACGCACCCCGTGCCGACACATCCAAATAAAGAAAACCACCGATGCCGTGGACAAACTAGAAAAAACATAATTAGAGATACATAGAATAGCAGATCATTAATACCAGAAAAACCACCATTAGTAATACACAGAATACCAGATCATTAATACCAGGAATATTCCGAAAATGACAACAATTTATCCTCATCATTGATATTAATCGGGATACCGGAAACTCCGCTACACTAAACGCAACTAAACTTGATTCTTCTAATTACGCCTATGGGGCAGTGCAACCGACAAATAAGAATCATTCGCCCAGTATAATAAACAGATCTGAATCGCACGACATTAACGCAGCGGGCAAACAAACATATATAAAGTTAAAAATAAGCAGGTGGAAGAGAGAGAAAGGGTTTATGATGGTTATCACCTGGAGGTGCACCGCATGAGCTGCTGCGTCAGGGCTTCCACCTCGTCAAAGTCCACTTCGGGCTCCTCCCTGCGATTTCCAGAGCAGATAATTAAGATGAGTCAGTACCGAGACAGAGAGCAGAGGGAGAGATGATAGATGGCGTGAGGGCGGACATCAGGATGTCGATGTCGTCAATGATCTCGGAGGCGTCGTAGATGAAGAGGCGGGAGACCTCGATGGCGGTGCCCTCGTCCCGCAGCTCCTCGAGCGTGTCCTCATCCACGACACCCTGGATTGACGTCGGCCACGGCAAGGCAAACTCATAGGCCAAGTCAGGCCAAATTCCACAACCACACGACTTGAGGGGAGGGGAGGGGGCTCACCTCGGTGTACATGCCGGCGATATGAGCGTTGAGCTGCGCCCTCAGTGCTGCGGCTGCCATGGCAAGGCGAGGAGAGGTCCGGCGGTCCGGGGACTGAGCGGTGGAGACGGGGGGAATTCGGCTGGGATGCGGAGTGAACGAGGACGGGATCGAGGAGGAGCGGAGGTTGTATAGCTGGGCTCACGACTCACGAGGGTCTCTCACGTAGGCGTTTGGCAGCGAGTGCTCTACTAGCTGTACTGCGTCGTCGGCCGGGAGCCATTAGTTAGCTTGGAAACGGCCCGCGTGCGTATTGCGTTATGCATGCATGCATGGAGCCACCGGTTGTGTGTCCACGTGTTCAACTTTAATCTCTTTTCCTTTCAAAAAAAAACTTTAATCCCTCACAATGTTTATAGGGATGAATAGAAGACCACCCACTCTCCTCTGTCTCACTTAAGTGAATTGGTTTCGAGAACATTCCATCACTTTTTATGACTTTCACAGTTTCACTTTCAACGTACCCGATTCACCACCTACATGCCCTTTACGCCCAATCATTCCAAAGAGTACTTGCCCCCCACCCCTTGTCTTAGCGTTGCTGCGGGCACGGAATTAGCCGGGGCTTCTTCACTCATGATTGCGCACTCAACGTAAGAGCTTTACAAGGAGCATTGACCTTCTTCACTCACGCGATATTACTGGATCAGGCTTTCGCCCATTGTCCAAGATTCCCCTCTGCTATCCCCCATGGGAGTCTGGGTCATGTCTCAGTCCCAGTGTGGCTAATCATTCAAAAAGACCAGCTAAGCATCATTAGCTTGGCTAGCCTACCTAACCAACAAACTAATACTACGCAGGCTCATCGAACAGCGCTTTGAACTTTTTTCAGGATTCGGCCCAAACTATTCGGCAGATTCCCACGCATTACGCATCCGTTCGTCACTTTGTTCTCAACTACTCTGATTAATTCCAGCAAACGGAGGCCGTTAGGTCAAAGCCGTAGCGCACGCCCTGTAGTTTTGAAGCAAGGTGACACAACTTTAGCTATGGGGTGACCTAACCAAACATGGCGGTCAGCCCCTAGAGATAAAGCATGCTTCACGAGTTTATGAGCTTCAACATTCAAGCTCCTAAATTCATGGCTAATGATACAATTAGTACAAGGAGCCTTCCGATCTATGATCTCATGTATGATTGCTCTGTAGATAGCTGCGCTCTTTTGATGTATATCTGCAACGCCACCTTGAAATCTGAAGCCACCTGAATCTTCTTCTCATAGAGATTATCAGCAAGCGCAAGTGCCACCCTGATTGCTGAAGATTCGACAGTAGCAAGATCTAATATATGTGGGAACACAATGGCTGACACACCCAGAAAATTACATGCTTGATCTCTGCATATAGCTCCCATTGCGCCTCGAGTGCCGCCTGGTCCAACCACCGAACCCACATTGACCTTCACCATATCATCCCGAGGAGCTATACATTGATTTGGCCTAATCACTGGTGCCCCTGGGACTGGACTTCGAGTGCTTTGGGTAGCTCTCTGCTCAGTTAATTAAGTAACTCTGCACAAAAGCCTGAAAAGTGAAAGGGCTTTTATATATCTCCTCATGTATAGCTTTGTGCCGAGCTCCCCATATCATCCGCAAAAGTGATCGTAAACATGATAAAATCCTTCTCATGTGATACACCTCAAGCATGGTGAACAGCCATTGTTTGGCGTCATCATTTACATTCAGACTCAACCGCTCGACAATTTGCTCGTATGATAGTGCCCACGTGCTCCTTGAAACCAAGCAATTCAGCAGGGCGTGCCTGCACGTATCCTTAGACCCGCACAAACAACAAGCACTCGTCGTCGACATGTTTCTATGATGAAGAAGGACACTGTGAGTATTGTGCTAATCTCCACATGAACACCTTGATTTTCGAGGCCATAAGTCTGTCCATCCTGGACAATCAGCCTCTGAGTTTGATCGGACGCCCTGCTCATACAGCCATGATTCTCTACTGATCTTGGTTCACTGTATCATCTTGTAAGCGGAATGCACAGTGAACATACCTGTTAGACTGTATAGTCTCTGTAGTTGTATACGTACATATACGTATGATGTAACTTGTACCCCTTCATTATATATATGAGATAGGCCACCCCTAGAGGGTTGAGCCGGTTCCCCCAATTCTATTGTCTCACATGGTATCCGACTAGGTAAACACGCTTCCGCTCAACAAAACCCTAACCTAGCCGCCGCAGTCCCTGTTCTCTGCGCTGCGCCGCCGCCGTCCTTCAGATCGGGCCGCCGCCGCCACAGTCATGTCGGGCTCCTCCGCCTCCGGCTCCACCATGGCTAGCTTCTTGCCGGCCTCCCTCGCGGCTCTGCTGTCCCGACCCCTCGATGTCGCCGCGGTCTCCACCGCCTCGATCGAGACAAGGAGCTTCGGGTCGTTTTTCTCCTCGTCGCCAGGGCTTCCGATCGTGCCGTATTCTGCTGGGGCTACAGCGGACGCTCCCTCGTCCGCCTCCCTCAGCGACGCGGCTCCCGCCTCTCTCCGCGATGCTCCGCTCAGTGGGGGCCAGCCGCCGATCGCCCCGTCCTTCGCGCCGATCGCCGCGCCTCCATCGGCCATGATGGCCGGTTTCACTGCCTCGGCCTCGGCTCCTTCATCGCCTGTTCCCGCGACTGCGACGGTGGCTGCAACCGCGGCCTCTGCCTCTACGGCGTATCCGCCTCCGGCAGTCTACTCCGCGGGCTCTTTGCCGCCGCCGCCGTTTCACTTCGGGAACCTCATCACCATCAAGTTGTCGGCAGACAACTACATCTTCTGGCGTGCGCAGGTTCTTCCGCTTCTCGGGAGTCATTATCTCCTGGGCTACGTCGATGGTTCTCTCCCCTGTCCCCCTGCGCTGGTGGATAGCGTGCACGGCCCGGTCTACAATCCGGCACACCGTGTTTGGACAGGGCAGGACCAGGCGAACCTCTCCTCCATCCAGGGGTCGCTCACTCCGGCTGTTGCCGGACTTGTTGTCTTCGCCAAGACGTCTCATGAGGCATGGACCATCCTCGAGCGCTCGTTTGCGGCGCAGTCACAGGCTCGTGTCTCCGCGCTTCGTCGCCAGCTTGGTGAGTGTCAAAAGCTGGATTCCACGGCCACCGAGTTCTACAACAAGGTCAAGGGCCTTGCCGACACGTTGGCCTCCATCGGACAGCCCCTCACCGACTCCGAGTTTAACTCGTTCATTGTCAATGGTCTCGATGAGGAGTACGACGCCTTGGTCGAGATCATGAACGAGCGGGGCAACTCGAACCCCATGATGGCGCATGAGGTCTTTTCCCGCCTCCTTCTCACGGAATAGCGGGTCAAGTCGCGCCGCTCCAGGGGCAGTGGGGGCTCCCTCTCGGCCAACGCCGCCACCAAGGGTGGCCGCCCTTCTTCATCATCGAGGCCTCCTTCGGGGCTGCCATCGCCACCTGCCTCGCCCCCCCTGCTATCGCGACATTACCGGGGGCTGGTGGTAAGCGTGTGTGCCAACTATGTGGCGTTGAGGGGCACTGGTCCTCTAAGTGCCAAAAACACTTTCAGAAGAGCTTTCTGGGTCTTGGCAATGATGGCAAGGACACGCGCAATTTTGCGCGTCAGGTGGCCATGGCGGATCGCCCAGTGTCCACCAAGCAGCAAGGGCACACTCAGTCCTACTCTGTTGATCCCCACTGGTACATGGACTCTGGGGCCACGGAGCATCTGACGAGTGAGATGGGCAAGCTCCATACTCGCGAACCCTACCACGGCTCCGACAAAATCCACACTGCAAATGGAGTAGGTATGCATATATCTCATATTGGTCAAGCATCTCTTCTCACTAGGCATGCAAATAGGAGTCTTCAACTTCGTGATGTGCTTAGAGTTCCCTCTGTGACACGTAATCTTCTTTCTGTTCCTAAACTTACACGTGATAATAATGTGCTTTGTGAATTTCATCCTTTTGATCTTTTTATTAAGGATCGGGGCACGAGGGACATTCTTCTTAGCGGGCGGTTGTGCTAGGGACTCTATCGTCTGGAGCATCCTGCAGTCGCTCGTGTGTTCAGTGGAGTTCGGGTATCTTCGTCACAGTGGCATGCTCGTCTTGGTCACCCGGCCACACCTATCGTTTGTCATGTTTTGCGTCGTCATGAGCTTCCTAGTGTGTCTAGTAATAAAGATGTAGCAGTGTGTGATGCTTGTCAGCAGGGGAAGAGTCATCAACTTCCTTTTTCGGAGTCTAGTCGTGAGGTGAAACATCCTTTAGAACTTGTGTTTTCAGATGTGTGAGGTCCTGCTCAGACTTCTGTCAGTGGTCACAATTATTATATCAGTTTCGTTGATGCTTATAGTCGCTTTACCTGGCTTTATCTTATTAAACGCAAATCTGATGTGTTTGACATTGTTGTTCAGTTTCAAAAACATGTTGAACGTCTTCTCAAGCACAAAATTGTTCATGTTCAGTCCGATTGGGGGCGTGAATATCGCAACCTCAACTCCTTCTTTCAGTCGCTTGGGATAGCTCACCGTTTAGCATGTCCACATACACATCAACAGAATGGTTCTGTCGAACGTAAGCATCGTCACATCGTTGAAACTAGTCTTACTCTTTTGGCCCATGCATCGGTTCCGTTTCAGTTCTGGAGTGATGCTTTCATCACTGCATGTTTTCTCATAAACCGTACTCCCACTCGTGTCTTGAATATGAAGACTCCCATTGAGGTTCTCCTTAATGAACAACCTGATTATACCTTTTTTAAGGTCTTTGGGTGCGCTTGCTGGCCACATCTCCGCCCGTATAACAAGCGCAAGCTTGAGTTTCGCTCCAAAAAGTGTGTCTTTCTGGGCTATAGCTCTCTTCATAAAGGATACAAATGTCTTCATGTTCCCACAAATCGTGTCTATATATCTCGGGATGTCGTGTTTGATGAGCATGTTTTTCCCTTTGCCAAGCTTCCTGTGTCCACTGTTGAACCACCCTCCTTGCATTCATCCTCTGTTGCAGCTGACCAATTTGATGATGTTGCATACTCTCCTATATTGTTGCCTAACCATGGTGCAGGCACTGGACGTGGGGCTCGTTTGGAAATTTTAGAGGCGCCGTCGTCTCCTTCGTCGGCATCACCAGTGGCTCACGACGATCATGTTGCACCTTTGCATGGCCTCGGCTCCCGTGCCCATGCACGTCCGGTCGATATCCCAGCGACGCATGCTTCTACGCCCCTGGCCTCTGGGCCGGTCTTGCTGCTTCGGCCCGCCATAACTCCCCTTCCAGTGGAGTCTGGGCCAACATTGCCCGGGCTGGATCCCTCGCCATGCAGCCCGGCGCTGCATGGCTCTGGCTCGTCGACACGCCTGGCTCCTGAGCTGGCCTCGCCGCCCCTGGCTCCTGAGCCGGCCTCGCCGCTTCGCTCGGCCACGCCGGTCTCGTCGCCTTCTCGGCCTTCCTCGCCAGTTTCGCCTGGGCCGAGCTCACCGCCTTCCGGTGTGCTCTCACCGGTCCTCTCTGAGGCCTCTCCGTCGCCAGCCGAGTCGTCCTCTCCCTCGCCGCCTTCATCACCAGAGTCCTCTCCGGCTCCTGTGCCTACTGTGGTCCCTCAACGACCACATACACGGAGTCGCAGTGGTGTTTTCCAGCCCAAACAGCGACATGATGGGACTGTTGCTTGGTTGGCTGCCTGTATGGCTGCTGCTCGTGCGGATCCTTCCTCCGAGCCTCATATGTATCAGGCTGCTCTGAGTATACCTCATTGGCGAGAGGCTATGGAGCAGGAGTATCATGCTCTTCTCCGCAACAAGACATGGACTCTTGTTCCGCCACCACCCCGTGTGAATGTCATTGATTCCAAATGGGTTTTCAAAGTGAAGTAGCATTCAGATGGTTCTATTGAGCGCTACAAGGCGCGGCTGGTTGCGAGAGGTTTTCGGCAGCGTTATGGTCTTGATTATGAAGACACCTTCATTCCAGTGGTTAAACCTACTACTATCAGGCTTCTTCTTTCTCTTGCAGTTACTCGGGGTTGGTCTCTTCGTCAGTTGGATGTGCAGAATGCTTTTCTCCATGGTGTTCTGGAAGAGGAGGTATATATGCGGTAGCCTCCAGGGTTTTCTGATCCTGATCATCCTGATTATCTGTGTCGGCTCACTAAAGCACTCTATGGTCTGAAGCAAGCTCCTCGTGCTTGGCATGCTCGTCTTGCGACGGCCCTTCGTGCTCATGGATTTGCATCCTCAGCTGCTGACTCCTCGTTATTTCTTCTCCAGAAGCCTAAAGTCACCATGTATCTGCTTGTTTATGTGGATGATATTATCCTTGTCAGTTCCTCTCAGTCGGCTGCTGCTGCTCTTGTTCAGTCTCTTGGTGCTGATTTTGCGGTCAAAGATCTTGGGCAGCTTCACTACTTCCTTGGTGTCGAGGTTGCTTCTGTTTCCAGTGGTCTTGTTATGACACAAAAGAAGTACTCTTTGGATCTGTTGCAGCGGGCTGGGATGCTTAAGTGCAAACTGACTACTACTCCTATGTCTACTACTGACAGGATTACTGCTGTCGATGGTGATCTCCTGTCTTCTACTGATGCGACACAGTACAGGAGTATTGTTGGTGGGTTGCAGTACATGACGATCACACGTCCTGATATCTCTTTTGCTGTCAACAGAGTATGTCAGTATCTTCAGGCACCTTGTGACACTCATTGGTCTGCGGTGAAGCGCATCTTGCACTACATTCGTTTCACGTTGTCCTATGGTTTGCACATTCGACCGAATCCCTCTGGGGTCATCTCGGCGTATTCTGATGCGGATTGGGTTGGCAGTCCGGATGACAGGCGATCCATGGGGGGCTATGCTGTGTTCTTTGGTTCTACCTTGATCGCCTAGAGTGCTCGGAAACAGGCTACTGTTTCACGTAGCAGTACTGAAGCTGAGTATAAGGCTGTGGCTAATGCAACTGCAGAAGTTATCTGGATACAGTCTTTGCTTCAGGAGTTGGGAATATCTCAATCACAGCCTCCTATTCTTTGGTGTGATAACATCGGTGCTACATACCTATCTGCTAATCCGGTATTCCATGCCCGAACGAAACACATTGAAGTGGACTATCATTTTGTACGGGAACGGGTATCTCAGAAGCAACTACAGATCAAGTTCATCTCCTCCAAGGATCAACTTGCAGACATCTTCACCAAGCCATTATCTCTTCCACAGTTCGAGACTTGTAGGCGCAATCTTACTCTTCTAGATTCTTTAGGAAGTGGCTAAGATTGAGGGAGGGTGTTAGACTGTATAGTCTCTGTAGTTGTATACGTACATATACGTATGATGTAACTTGTACCCCTTCATTATATATATGAGATAGGCCACCCCTAGAGGGTTGAGCCGGTTCCCCCAATTCTAATGTCTCACAATACCCCATCTATCCTCACTCCAAATATAAAATCAGATATCTATCTCGTGCAAAGAGGGATCTTCAATATAGTCTCGGCATCAATGGGAATAAGTAACGATTAAATAAGTTGTTCATCCCGTGACGACATAGTGTGATCGGTGTGTTCAGCGACCCCTGTTGGCGGTTGCGGTATTTGTGAAGTTCTCGGCCTCTTTATATGTTCTCTAGTTATCTAGTTGTCGTTCCAAATATCAGGGGATTCTCTGTCTCCTAATCTCCTTATCGAACCATGAGTCATTATGTCTTTCCCATGCAAAATAGCCCGCCATATCTGTGATGAATGTGGTCCCAAGGTTGCATCGGAAATAGAGTTATTTGGATAGTAGACAACTTTTAAGATTAATGAACTCAGAGAACCGGGATGGTCTAGCAAGCGCCAGGCTTGCCTGGCAAGTAGGGTTAGATTAAACATCTCAAATAATTGGTCTCATCATAACATCCCATGAGACCCAGCATGGCTTCCTTCTGCCATGTTTACTTCCCTACCAAAATTGTTTGATTAAAGAGGTGACACTCGCACAACATCCTCGCGGGAAACAGAAGCAGGCCATGGAATATACCGGAATTGCCTATGCCACAGACTTTATGAAAACCTCTTTACCTGCAGTTGACAGGAGCTTTTCCATCGATCCTCTCAGCTTTTCCGAAACTCTGTCACGTAAGTATTTGAATGTCCTGTTCTTGGACTGCCCCACATCAGTTGGCATACACAATTTCCTGTCATTGAGCGACTCATTTTAGACGTTCAAGGTATTCTTGACTTCTTCCTTGAGATCCTGAGGGCATCCTCTCTATTGCAAAATATAAAGGACTTGTCGTGATTTATTCTTCGTCTGGATGCCAACCAATAATTCTCCAGTAGATTTCATACTTCAACTGCCCCATCATGACATGACTTAAAAAGCAACATGTTGTCATCTGCAAAAAAGTAGATGGTTCATAGCCGAAGTTGTTGGTGCCGCTTAAGCGTGATGAAGAAGAACTGGATTTCAGGAGGCATTAAAGGCCCTCTACTGCAATTAAGAAAAGATATGGGGACATTGGATCTCCCTGTCGGATACCTCTGTTGGGCTGTAATTGATCAAGTATCTCATGATTAAAAAGAACCGAGAAAGATATCGTCTGAACCATGCCCATAACTATTTGTACCCATGTAGGAGAAAATCACAATTTCAACATCGTGGCTTTAGAATAGTCCCACTCCAACCTATCATATGCCTTCCTCATATCGAGCTTCAAAGCATAGTAGCTACTAACTTTTTCCCTCGCTGCATTTCATGAAACGTAAGCACTGATATGCACTAATAATATTATCCGTGAACATTCTTCCAAGGACAAAAGTTGATTGCTCCTCAGATATGATATCAGGTAAAATTTGCTTCAATCTATTTGCAATAACACTAGTAGAAAAACCCCTATTCGTCCCAGTTGATAAGGGCCTTTTGTCCCGGTTTGTGAACCGGGACTAAAGGGTCGTTACTAATGCCCTAACCCTTTAGTCCCGGTTCTTACACGAACCGGGACAGATGGGCCTCCATGTGGCCGGTGCGCCGAGCCCAGGCAGGAGGGCCTTTGGTCCCGGTTGGTGGCACCAACCGGGACCAATAGGCATCCACGCGTCAGCATTTCAGGGGCTGGGGTTTTTGTTTTTTTTAAGGGGGGGTGGGGGTTTTGGGGGTTTAATTTAGGTGTTTCATATATTGTGTTAGCTAGCTAATTAATAGAGAGAAGTGTCATCTCTTATGTCCGTGCTTGGTCGACGCTATATATACGTATATATAGAGAGGACTAGACACGCTAGCTAGTAAGCAAATAAAGGAAACAGAAGATCGTCATGAACATATGCATACAGAGAGAAGTGATATCGACCACCTCTCCTTCTCCAAGAGATTGGTCGAACTACAAGTTCTCGTATATCTATCCGACACTATCGGCTACATATATATAATAATTATCTCTTACAATATAATCTCCTAATTATAAATGAACACAGGGTCCACATAGTATTCTCCGTCTTCAGCAATCACGTGGTCAAGGAAGAATGCCGCCAATTCCTCTTGAATTGCTCGCATACGATCTAGTGCTAGGAGTTCATCCCGCATCCGAAACATATAATTTGAACAAGGGGGTCAATACATATATATATGAATAAATGAAAATCAACACAAATGATGGTAATAAAATAAAATTGTGAATATTATTGCTTACGCACTTCATATTGTTCGTCAGAGTACCCTCGTTCACAGGTCGTGTGGCGGATGGACTCGCAAACGTAGTATCCACAGAAATCATTCTCTTGTTCCTGCCACAACCACTTTACAAGAAATAGAGGTCAATCAAACTGATAAGCAAGCATGCCAAATGGTATTGATGAAACTAGCGCTTGAATCACTAGGAGATGTGCGGAACATGTTACTATAGTACTTACTTTCGGGTGTCTAAATTGTAGCTTCTTCGGTAGTCCCAGAGCTTTTTTGGTGAATTTTCTCCAAACCCTGCCAGACAAAGAAAACAATTACTTGATATCAGGAAATGAACAAAGTTGCTGATATGGTGGATAATGATCAATTTAACTTACTTCTCGAGCATTTGAGTCATGTCCGCATAGTCCTGGGGATCTTTTCGTCTCGAGTCTAAGACGGTTACTAGTCCCTGCTCAAGCTTAATCTCTAGGAGAATGTAGTGGAACCTGCGCACGCATGCATAACTCATCAATTACATTACTATAAACTAGACTAATAAGGGAAATCGAATATGCACAAGACAGTAACACTCACTTGAAGTTGTAAGGAAAGAGTATTATATCTTTGTTTTCATTTATTACCAACGATCGTAGCAAGTTGGCCTCGGTATCTTCGGCACGATATTTAACCTCAGTTGCATCTATGAGATTTGTGTTAATGAACCCAATATCACCGATTTGTCTTTTCTTCAATTCGGCGATCTTCAGTCTACATAATATAGTGAGGATAATTATAAATACATGCAATGAAAGAGCTGACCTATATAGAGAGACTTAATGACAGAAGTAGTACTACTTACAGATAGTAGCAAGTGACCGTTACTTTATCGAGGGCCTTTTGATTGAAAAACTGGAAGAACTCCTCAAATGGAACATGCAATAGTTCAATTCCAACGAGGTCATGCTCCTCTCTAACTCTCAGCGTCAAAGTATTCCTCCTCCCAGACTCTCTGCAGGTTTTCATGTACTAATCATGGAATCTTTGCATCATCGTTGTTAGAGATCTTTCATCTTTGACGAGAGGCTTCCCGTACTCGTATTTGTGTTCCTTCACCTCCAAGAAATCATAATGTACATCGTCGGGCAGGTAATCTCCAAGAATGCTATAACCGGGCACCATCCTCGGATCATTAGTAGGCACCTTGAGCGGGGGGCACGATTGGTTCGCTTGTTCGCCGAGCTGGGCAATTTTTTCCCAGCTCATCGTTCTTTTAACCTTTGATCACTGACAGTACATCCCGACCGCTCCGCTTCGACAAATGACTTTGCAATAATGCGGTCATAGTTGCCTTTCGGCGAAGACTTTGCTGGTTTTTTCAGGGCAGCCATAGTGCGATTCGCTTTCACCGGATCTACCTTCTCCTCCGGAGGTGGATGTTTCTTTGCTTTCACCCCTTCAAAGAAGTTCGTCACTTTGGCTCGCGCGATCTTGGCGTTATCCTCCGGGGTCCTCTCTATGGTAACTTCTCTGGAGTCTTCAGAGAAGGACCGAATCTGTATTGCCTCCCGCCTTTGGTTGTACTGCTAGATGCCGGCAGAGCAGACGGAGCGGCTGCGGTTGTCTTCTTTCCTTGCTTACGAGGCGGAGGAGAAGGACTACGACGCGCCGGAGCAGCCAGAGCGGCGGCGGGTCTCTTCAGCCCTTGCTGACGAGGCGAAGGAGGAGGAGGCTGGCTGCTCGGGCGCGCCAGCACAGGTGGAGAAGGAGGCGGAGTGCCGCCACGCGACGGAGAAGGAGGCTGAGTGCCCTGATCACTCGCCGAAGGAGGAGGCGGAGGCGTCCAGTTCAGAAGCTTGATGAGCTCCTTCCGCCATAGGCATGGAGTCAATAAACAAGAACCCAGCCGAGTCTCCCCTTCACCGGTAGGGTAGTCAAGCTGGAGGTCCTCAAATCCCTCCGTTATTTCGTCCACCATCACCCTGGCATATCCTTCTGGAATCGGACTACAGTAAAAAGTTGCGCCGGGTTTAGTAGGTCGAACAGAGCCGACAGCCACCTTGACTTTGAAGTTCTGCCATTGCGTCATAAGGTGGCAATGTTGAGACTCCGTGATAGCATCCACGGGGTAGCTAGCAGGAGCCGTCAAGACATGCTCCGGCTGAAGCAGCTCGGTGGAAGCCACGCTGCTTCTCCGCTGACATGGCGGGGTAGCTTCGGGGGTAGTTTCGTCAGGTCACTTGCTGCGAGCTACTTCTCGTTCCTCTAGCGCTTGAACCCTTTCGTGCAGCATCTGAATTTGGGCATGCTCCACTTTTTTCCTCCTCTCCTGGCATTTGTAACCGCCTGCGTCCGGAAAACCAGCATTCCACGGAACGGAGCCTGGCATGCCTCGTGTCCGTCCAGGGTGCTCAGGATTCCCGAGGGTCATTGTGAGCTCGTCGTTCTCTCTGTCTGGAACGAACGTCCCTTGCTGCGCTGCATCGATATAGTGCTTTAGCCTTTAGCTTCTTGACTGGTATGTTCATTTGCTTGTCCGTCCAAACGCATTTCCCTGATACAGGGTCCAAGGTTCCGCCAGCCCCGAAGAACCAAGTCCGGCAACGGTCTAGCCAGTTCATTGTCTCTGGTTCGATCCCTTTATCAAGAAGATCATTCTCAGCCTTGGCCCACTTAGGCCAGGCTTTGAGGTAGCCACCTGACCCCGTGCGATGGTGAGGCTTCTTCTTTGCAGCATTTTTCTTGTTTGTCGCCGACATCTTCTTACTCTTTTCCGATGTCTTGTAGGCCACAAATGCGGGCCAGTGATCTCTGATCTTCTCATATCTGCCGATGAATTCCGGTGTCTCTTCTTTGTCGACAAACGTTTTCAGCTCATTCTTCTACCTCCTGAATAGGTCTGCCATCTTCTTAAGAGCATGAGACTTGATTAATTGCTCTTTAACTGGCTTCTCCGGATCCTCCTCTGGCGGTAGGGTGAAATTTGCCTTCAGCTCAGTCCAAAGATCATCTTTCTGCATATCATTGGCATAAGACACCTCAGGGTCTTCGTTCTTAGGCTTATACCATTGCTAGATGCTAATCGGGATCTTGTCCCTAACAAGAACCCCGCACTGAGCAACAAATGCTTCCTTTGTCCGGATGGGTTCAATCAGCATGCCATCGCGCGCGATTGCTGTGATCTCAAACCTTTCATCTGAGCACAACTTTTTCTTTGGGCCTCGTCTCTTTATTGAAGTTGTGCTCGATCTAGAGGGCTATAAAAAATAAGAATTAGACGAGAGTTAATTAATATGTGTACATACCAAAACAATGAATGCATCAATTAGCTAGTCATCACAGGCTTAACTAATATATTTACTTGGCCGGACTCTGTTCGGCCACCGGAGCCGTCACCACGGGCTTCTTCTTGCACCAACATTGGGTCACCGGAGCCATCATAATCATGTCTTTCCTCCTCCATTCTTCGATCACCGTAGCCTGCTTCTTCTTCACCCTGTTCTGCTTCCAGACCATCATTGTCGTTAAGATACGACATGAGATCACCTCCGGCTAAGATTATGTCCCCCAACACCTGTTCTTGTTCCTCGTCTTGTCCGAACTCCATTGTTTCTGCAAATATTACAACATGGCAATTATTACACAAACATGACAGCAGGTGGATATATTAGTGGCAAACGTAGACCTAGCTTATTCCAGGTTTGGTGTGGCCTCGGCAACGCTTCAAGGGTAGGGGCGCGGCGGGAGGGGGTAGGAGACCGACATCGTTTTTTTCTAGGGTTTGGGTGTCCTCGAGATTTTTGGTCGAGCGAGAGGGCCGAGGGGTGCTCCCGTGGTATAAGTTATCACGGTCGAAGTTATCCGGGAGGGGGTTATATCGACAACGACGACATACATACATGGGAAAATAATGTTATCGGGGAGGGGGTAGGTCGAACCACCCCCCCACCCCTCGTGTTGAAGTTATAGGGACACGGGGTATATCGACAACGACATATCGATAAAAAAATAAGAAGACGAAGAAGAAATAAAAATAGGAGAAGAAGATATTAATAGAGGAGAAGATTGAAGAAAAAAGAAAAAAAGAGGAGAAGAAGAAAGGAATAGAGGAGAAGAAGAGAAAATAGAATATTCTATTTTTCTCTTCTCCTCTATTCCTTTCTTCTTCTCCTCTTCTTTTTCTTCTTTTTTCTTCTTCTTATTTATTTCTCCTCTTCTTCTCCTTTCTTCCTCTTCTTATTTTCCTTTTTCCTCTCATTCTTTTTCTTCTTCTTCCTTTCCTAGCTAGATATATAAAACTTTTCTAAAAATGTAACTTTTGCATACATACATAGGAAAATAATGTTATCGGGGAGGGGGTAGGTCGAATCCCCCCCCCCCTCGTGTTGAAGTTATCGGGACACGGGGTATATCGACAACGACATATCCGATAAAAAATAAGAAGACGAAGAAGAAATAAAAAGAGGAGAAGAAGATATAAATAGAGGAGAAGATTGAAGAAGAGAAAAAAAAAGAAAAAAAAAGGAAAAGAAGAAAGGAATAGAGGAGAAGTCTATTTTCTCTTCTTCTCCTCTATTCCTTTCTTCTTCTCCTTTTCTTTTTCTTCTTTTTTTCTTCTTCTTATTTATTTTTCCTCTTCTTCCTCTCCTCTTCTTCTCCTTTCTTCCTCTTCTTATTTTCCTTTTTCCTCTCATTATTTTTCTTCTTCTTCCTTCTTAATATCACTTAGCAACTTTCCGACAAAATACATGAAGTAGTATTGCTTGTTTTTTTAAAAAGTGTTCAAATAGAAAATTTAGAAGAAAAAAAGTAAAGGTTTTTCCTAATGCATTTTTCATATGAATATACAAACATTTGCATATTCTACAATAATTAATATCACCAAAAAAATCTATGAAAAAAAAACATCCTAACTTTTCTAAAAATCTATCTTTTGCATACATGAACATATATATACACTGAGAACATACATACATATATACATTTTATAAAAATGCAAAAAACAAAAAATCTAAAAAAAGGACATATACACGCTCCTTCTTTTCCTTCTTCCTTCTTGCTCTTTTCTTCTCCAACACAACACTTTTTTTTCTTAAATGTTACATATGAACATATAAAGAGCATTATACAGCATATACAGAGCATTATATATACAGTGAACATACATACATACATACATCTTAACAAAAAAATGAAAAATAGGCCGCGGTGGTCGGCGACGGCGACGATGGTTGGCGGTGGCGCTTACGGATGGCATGTGGGGACGGCAATGAGAAGGAAAGGGGAGGAGGTAGGGGCTCACAGCGCGGGGAGGGGTCGAGGTCGTCGGCCAGAATCGGTGTGGCGGCGGACGAACAGCCTCGGGGATGAACGGGTCGCGGGAGCCGGCGTGGTGCTTCCCCCGAGCGACGGCGACGACGAGCGCGGGGAGGGGTCGGGGCCGGCCTGAGGCAGAGGCGGTGGCGCTTGGGGCAGGGACGGCGTCGAGGCGACGCGGGGCAGCGGTGGCGTCGAGGCGGCGAGGTCGGGGCAGCGGTGGAGCGGGGCGGTGACGGCGTCGGGGCGGCGCGGTGAGGCGGACGGCGACGGCGAAGGGTGGCGCGCGGCGATGGGGGCGGGGGCGACGACGACGGCGGCGACGGGCACGGGCGACGGGTCAGAGGACGGCGAGGGAGCGGGAGAATGAGGAACTAAATGAAAATTTCACAAGTGTATTTTTATATACTGGCCCCCTTTAGTCCTGATTGGTGGCATCAACCGGGACCAAAGGTCTCTTTTCGGCAGCCCAAAGGGCGGGAAGCGGAGGCCTTTGGTCCCGGTTGGTGCCACCAACCGGGACCAAAGGCCTTGTGCTGCCCCGCATCAAAAGTTTAGTACCACCTCGCTAGCTGACAGAGCTCGAGAGTGATTTATAAGCGCTGATGCGCCCACCCTCTCGAGCTCCTCTGAATTGTAGGCTTTCGGGCCTAACCGTACGCTGTGTGCCTGTGGGACTACTGGGCCTCCTGCGGGCCTGAATCCTGGCCCATGGTAGGGTTTCTAGTCGTATTCAGGCCGTGGGGGGCCGGTAGGTGGCACTTTTTTTGTTTTCTTTGTTGATTTATTTATTTTGTTTTCTTTCTACTTACAACAAAATACTTATTGTTGCTATTTTTATTTATTTTATTAAAGTTTATTTTTAATTACTTTTATTTTAGGTCACAAAAATTATAAACTTTTTGTTAGTGCCATTAGTTTTAAAATTTGTTTTTTTTGTTGCCTTATTTATTTTATTTTGTTTCTACTTACAACAAAATACTTATTGTTGCTATTTTTATTTATTTTATTAAAGTTTCTGTTTAATTCTTTTTGCTTTTAGGTCAGAAAAATTATAAACTTTCTGTTAGTGCCATTACTTTTCAAATTTGAATAGTTAAAATTTGAATTCTTTGAAATTTGTGTGAATCACAAGTTTGTGATTAACTTTACTATAAAAATAGTTTTTTTCATTTTTTTTGTTTTTTGCATTATTTATTTTCTTTTATTTTTTTTCTTTATTTTTAAAATTCTTTTTGCTTTTAGGTCAGAAAAATTATAAACTTTCTATTGGTGCCATTAGTTTTCAAATTTGAATAGTTAAAATTTGAAATCTTTGAAATTTGTGTGAATCACAAGTTTGTGATTAACTTTACTAAAAATGAGCATAGATGCGCTTATAGAGAAAATTCAACCTAAATTCATAGTAAATTTCTATGAATTTCAGATAAATTTACTCTGAATTTAGGTCAAATTTCCTGTATAAGGGCATCTATTTTCACTTTGAGAGGAGCTCAACAAGGCAGAGAGGGAAGGGCTTATAAACCGGTGTGAGCCCCCTTCAGTTGGCGAGGTGGGACTAAACTGTGACCGCAACGAGGACCAACCCTTTAGTCCCGGTTTGTGGCACAAACCGGGACTAATGGTCATGGGCTAGGGGCGAGGCGCATTGGTCCCGGTTGGTGCCACAAACCGGGACCAATGCCCCCTTTAGTCCCGGTTGGTGGTACCAACCGGCACCAAAGGCCTTGTGCTGCCCCACGTCAAAAGTTTAGTACCACCTCGCTAGCTGAGAGACCACGAGAGTGGTTTATAAGCGCTGCTGCGCCCACACACTCGAGCTCCTCTCAATTGTAGGCTTTCGGGCCTAACCATACGTTGTGTGCCTGTGGGCCTCCTGGGCCACCTGCGGGCCTGAATCCTGGCCCATGGTTGGGTTTCTAGTCGTATTCAGGCCGTGGGGGCCTAGTAGGTGGCACTTTTTTGTTTTCTTTGTTGCTTTATTTATTTTATTTTGTTTCTACTTACAACAAAATACTTATTGTTTCTATTTTTATTTATTTTATTAAAGTTTATTTTTAATTATTTTTCTTTTAGGTCATAAAAATTATAAACTTTCTGCTAGTGCAATTAGTTTTCAAATTTGAATAGTTAAAATTTGAATTCTTTGATATTTGTGTGAATCACAAGTTTGATATTCTTCACTTTTTCTTCGCTTGTGTCATTTGCTTATTGCGCCGTAACCATGGATAATCTTCATCATTTATCAGGATGCTTGGGTCAGCCTTGACTTTGAAGGGAGGAATTTCATGAAACTTTTCATAATCTTCAGACATGTCTGTCTTGCCCTCCACTCCCACGATGTCCCTTTTTCCTGATAGAACTATGTGGCGCTTTGGCTCATCGTATGATGTATTCGCTTCCTTATCTTTTCTTTTTGTCGGTTTGGTAGACATGTCCTTCACATAGATAACCTGTGCCAAATCATTGGCTAGGACGAACGGTTCGTCAGTGTACCCAAGATTTTTCAGATCCACTGTTGTCATTCCGTATTCTGGGTCTACCTGTACCCTGCCTCTTGACAGATTGACCCATTTGCACTTAAACAAAGGGACCTTAAAATCATGTCCGTAGTCAAGTTCCCATATGTCCACTATGTAACCATAATATGTGTCCTTTCCCCTCTCGGTTGCTGCATCAAAGCGGACACCGCTGTTTTGGTTGGTGCTCTTTTGATCTTGGCTGATCGTGTAAAACGTATTCCCATTTATCTCGTATCCTTTATAAGTCAATACAGTCAAAGATGGTCCCCTGGACAACAAGTACAGCTCATCACAAACAGTGTTGTCACCTCTGAGACGTGTTTCCAACCAACTGCTGAAAGTCCTGATGTGTTCACATGTAATCCAGTCGTCGCACTGCTCCGGGTGTTTGGAGCGCAGACTGTTCTTGTGTTCATCGACATACGGGGTCACCAAGGTAGAGTTCTGTAGAACTGTGTAGTGTGCTTGAGACCAAGAATATCCGTCCCTGCATATTATTGAGTCCCCTCCCAGCGTGCCTTTTCCAGTCAGTCTCCCCTCATACCGCGATTTAGGGAGGCCTATCTTATTAAGGCCAGGAGTGAAGTCAACACAAAACCCAATGACATCCTCTGTTTGATGGCCCATGGAGATGCTTCCTTCTGGCCTAGCGCGGTTACGGACATATTTCTTTAGGACTCCCATGAACCTCTCAAAGGGGAACATATTGTGTAGAAATACGGGCCCTAGAATGACAATCTCGTCGACTAGATGAACTTGGACATGCGTCATGATATTGAAGAAGGATGGTGGGAACACCAGCTCGAAACTGACAAGACATTGTGCCACATCACTCCTTAGCCTTGGTACGATTTCTGGATCGATCACCTTCTGTGAGATTGCATTGAGGAATGCACATAGCTTCACAATGGCTAATCGGACGTTTTCCGGTAGAAGCCCCCTCAATGCAACCAGAAGCAGTTGCATCATAATCACGTGGCAGTCATGAGACTTTAGGTTCTGGAACTTTTTCTCTGGCATATTTATTATTCCCTTTATATTCGACGAGAAGCCAGTCGTGACCTTCATACTGAGCAGGCATTCAAAGAAGATTTCTTTCTCTTCTTTCGTAAGAGCGTAGCTGGCAGGACCTTCATACTGCTTCGGAGGCATGCCGTCTTTTTCGTGCAAACGTTGCAGGTCCTCCCGTGCCTCGGGTGTATCTTTTGTCTTCCCATACACGCCCAAGAAGCCTAGCAGGTTCACGCAAAGGTTCTTCATCAGGTGCATCACGTCGATTGAAGAGCGGACCTCTAGGTCTTTCCAGTAGGGTAGGTCCCAAAATATAGATTTCTTCTTCCACATGGGTGCGTGTCCCTTAGCGTCATTCGTAACACCTAGTCCACCGGGACCCTTTCCAAAGATTACGTGTAAATCATTGACCATAGCAAGTACGTAATCACCGGTACGCATGGTGGGCTTCTTCCGGTGATCTGCCTAGCCTTTGAAATTCTTGCCTTTCTTTCGACATTGATGGTTGGTCGGAAGAAATCGACGATGGCCCAGGTACACATTCTTCCTGAATTTGTCCAGGTATATACTTTCAGTTCCATCTAAACAGTGCGTGCATGCATGGTATCCCGTGGTTGTCTGTCCTTAAAGGTTACTGAGAGCGGGCCAATCGCTGATGGCTACAAATAGCAACGTGTGTAGGTTAAATTCCTCCTGTTTGTGCTCATCCCACGTACGTACACCGTTTCCATTCCACAGCTGTAAAATTTCTTCAACTAATGGCCTTAGGAACACATCAATGTCGTTGTCGGGTTGCTTAGGGCCTTGGATGAGAATTGGCATCATAATGAACTTCCGCTTCATGCACATCCAAGGAGGAAGGTTATACATACATAGAGTCACGGGCCAGGTGCTGTGATTGCTGCTCTGCTCCCTGAAAGGATTAATGCCATCCGCGCTTAAACCAAACCATACGTTTCTTGGGTCACTTGCAAACTCAGGCCAGTACTTTCTCTCGATTTTTCTCCACTGCGACCCGTCAGCGGGTGCTCTCAACTTCCCGTCTTTCTTACGGTCCTCACTGTGCCATCGCATCAACTTGGCATGCTCTTCGTTTCTGAACCAACGTTTCAACCGTGGTATTATAGGAGCATACCACATCACCTTCGCAAGAACCCTCTTCCTGGGGGGATCGCCGTCAACATCACCAGGGTCATCTCATCTGATCTTATACCGCAATGCACCGCATACCGGGCATGCGTTCAGATCCTTTTACGCACCGTGGTAGAGGATGCAGTCATTAGGGCATGCATGTATCTTCTGCACCTCCAATCCTAGAGGGCATACGACCTTCTTTGTTGCATATGTACTGTCGGGCAATTCGTTATCCTTTGGAAGCTTCTTCTTCAATATTTTCAGTAGCTTCTCAAATCCTTTGTCAGGCACAACATTCTCTGCCTTCCACTGCAGCAATTCCAGTACGGTACCGAGCTTTGTGTTGCCATCTTCACAATTGGGGTACAGCCCTTTTTTGTGATCCTCTAACATGCGATCGAACTTCAGCTTCTCCTTTTGACTTTCGCATTCCGTCCTTACATCGACAATGACCCTGTAGCGACCAGACCTCAAGCAGTCTGATCACTGTGCTCCGGTGTCATCCCTGGATCAGTAATGCTGACACCACACAGTACTCGGAGGATTTATAGCAGAGTAGCAATCACACACTTATTACATCGAGTGTCTCAAAAGAGAACTTATTACAATAAATATGGCTTAAGGCCATCTAATAACGATAACAGCGGAAGGCTTGGAAGATAAGTGAGTCCATCAACTCCAACGGCATCACTGAGTATAGAACCACGACCTAAAACTCCTTAATCGTCGTCTGAAAAGTCTGCAACATTAACGCTGCAGCCCGAGAACGGGTCAGCACATGGAATATGCTGGCAAGGTAACACATAGAGAGTAATGGAATGAAACAGCTATACTATATGCATATTTGGTTGGTGGAAATCTCTATGGTTACAGTTTTCGCGTAAAGCCAATTTTTCCCTACTTCAAAGGAATAACTTTAATTACTATCATGGTGGTTGTTAAACATTGAGAATGGTTGACAGCATTCTCAATCCCAATTAAGCATCATCATTAAACAAACCCAACAAACTTAACTTTAGAGTAACATGTTGAGATTCACATGATAATCCAGGTACTAGATACTCAAGATGTCCATAACCGGGGACACGGCTAACCATGATTAGTTTGTACACTCTGCAGAGGTTTACGCACTTTTCCCCACAAGACTCGATCGCCTCCGTTGGTTTTCTCGCACTACATGGTGTTTGAGAAACGGATGACCGAGACATAGTCTTTCAGAAGCGCTAGCACCTTACGTTGGATAGACCGGTACACCTACTTTCCCCTACATCTGCTAGTCTACCCTGTAAGAGTTCGCACGACTTAATCAACTATGCCAGAGCCCATAATGACTTGTGGCTGCACACGGAAGTTTCTAGTATGAATAATCTTATGATCCCTTTGAGCCTGGGTGGCGGTCCAAAAGAAAAACAGGCAAGTCCTGATAGAAACCAGGTGCCTCAATCCATCCAGATGTGTATTTAAGTTGCCACCTTAAGTAAACCATTAAAATTAACAAACTCATCTGTCATGGATATCACTCACCCAATCCACGTCTACTAGCATAGCATGGCATAATAAACAAACGTAGAAGTAACTCCCAAAGGTTTCATAATTAAACAGGTAATAGGTACTACCTCATCTACTTCCCATCCCACAATTTAATTAGATCCTAATCATGCAATGTGTGAGGATTGATCTAATGCAATAAAACTGGGTAGTAGAAGAGATATGATCAAAGTGTTACTTGCCTTGCTGATGATCCGCAAAACCTAGAGATTCGAAGTAACACGCGGCGCACTCCGGGTATTCTATCGCAGACAAACAAACAAGCATACAATAAGTACTCATCTAATGCACAGGTAAAACTCAAATAGAAGATCTAACCAGAAAGTTCAACTTAAAAACCCTGGTTTGCAAAAAGAATCAAATCGAACGAAGCAAAAGAAATCAAACGGCGAAAGAAATCAACTTCGTTCTAGTAATCTGGATCTAAGTCAAATTTTACAGTAGCAAAAACTTGTTTAAGTTGATTATTCGGAAAGAGGGTTTCGAGAAGAAACTCCAGGCGCTTGAATCGCCTGATTCCGATAAACGAGCGAAAAGTTATACTAAAACGAAAATCGGATCAGAAATCGCGATCAGAAAATAACCGCAGAAAATCCGACGAAAAAGACAACCGACGAACAGAAAAGAAAAAAATAATAATATTTTTCCCTTTTTCTTAAAAAAACGGCACGGAAATCGAGGCGGCGGCGGCGAACCTCGGGCGGCGCGCACTCCGGCGAGTCGGCGGCGGCGGCGGGGCTGGGCTAGGGTTAGGGTTTGGGGCGAGGCTGGCTGGGCTCTCGGCTCGGGCGCTATATAAAGGCCCCGGTCGGCGGTGTCCTGGCCGAGTACGGCCCATAGTCGGTTCCGGTTTTTTTAAAATAATTACGCTCGGAAAAAAAATACTAAACGGACTCCAAAAATCACGAAATAAATTTTACCGGGTTTCTAAAATCAAGCCCGATTAAGTGAACATTTATTTGGGCCCTAAATGCAAATTTTGAAAAACGCGCATTTTCCCTAAATTCAAATAAAATACCGAAAAACTCCGAAATAAATCTTATTTGATTTTTTTATTAAATCCTCAATATTTCTATATTTTGGGAAAGTCATTTTATTCCCTCTCTCATATTTTTGTAATAGAAATAATTGATGATAAAATAAATAAAATCAAATGATCCTATTTACACAAGTTGAGAAAACTCAAATATGTAAATAACGAAATCCCCAACTCTCTCCGTGGGTCCTTGAGTTGCTTAGGATTTTCTAGGATCAAAACCAAAAGCAAAATAAAATATGATATGCATGATGACTAATGTATAACATTCCAAATTGAAAATTTGGGATGTTACAAACCTACCCCCCTTAAGATGAATCTCGCCCTCGAGATTCGGGTTGGCTAGAAAATAGGTGAGGGTGGTCCTTGAGCAAATCTTCCTCTCGCTTCCAGGTGGCTTCATCCTCCGTGTGGTGGCTCCACTGAACTTTGCAAAACTTGATAACCTTGCTGCGAGTGACTCGGCTGGCAAACTCGAGAATCTTGACTGGTTTCTCCTCGTAGGTCAAATCGTTATCCAACTGAATAGTTTCCAAAGGCACTGTATCTCTTAATGGTACGTCAGCCATCTCCGCGTGGCACTTCTTTAACTGAGAAACGTTGAACACATCATGAACTCCTGACAATCCTTCGGGCAATTCCAACTTGTAGGCCACTTCTCCCATACGCTCCAAAACTCAATATGGCCCTACAAATCGTGGCGCTAACTTTCCCTTAACTCCAAAGCGCTTAATCCCTCAAAGTGGGGATACTCGAAGATAAGCTCTGTCTCCGACTTCGTAAACTTTCTCCTTGCGTTTAGAATCTGCGTAGCTCTTCTGCCTGGACTGGGCTACCTTGAGCCTATCGCGAATCAACTTCACCTTCTGTTCAGACTCTTTAATCAGATCTGGTCCAAACAACTGGCGGTCTCCAACTTCGTCCCACGACAACAGTGTCCTGCACCTCCTTCCGTACAAAGCTTCGAAAGGGGCCATCTTCAAACTGGTCTGATAGCTATTATTGTAAGAGAACTCTGCATATGGAAAACTGTCGTCCCAACTAGATCCATAATCTAGCGCACAAGCTCTCAGCATATCCTCCAAAATCTGATTGACTCTCTCGGTCTGTCCATCTGTCTGCGGATGAAAAGTTGTACTAAATTCTAGCCTAGTACCCAAAGTCTCATGTAACTGCTTCCAGAACTTTGAGGTAAACTGGGTTCCTCTATATGATACGATACTCCTCGGAACTCCATGCAAACATACGATCCTGGTCATATATATCTTTGCCAGCTTAGCACTGGTGTAAGTGGTCTTTACTGGGATGAAATGAGCTACTTTCGTCAATCGATCGACTACAACCCAAATCGAGTCATAGCCTGAACGAGTCCTTGGTAATCCCGTGATAAAATCCATGCCTAGCTTATCCCACTTCCATTCGGGTATCGGCAACGGTTGCATCAATCCTGCTGGCTTCTGATGCTCTGCCTTTACTCTCTGACATACGTCACAAACTGCTACATACTCCGCAATATCCTTCTTCATTCCGGTCCACCAGAAAATATCCTTCAAATCCAAATACATCTTGGTATTTCCTGGGTGAATCGAATAGGGTGAATCATGTGCCTCTTGCAGAATCAACTTTCTGATCTCCGGGTCATTGGGTACATAAACACGATCTTCAAACCATAGGGTACATAAACACGCTCATCCTCACGAAATCCCTTAGCTTTTCCTTTGCTCAGTTTCTCCTTTATAGAAGCAATCTCCTTGTCAGATTTCTGAGCCTCTCTGATTTTATCCATCAATGTTGACTGAATCTCCAATGCTGCCACATAGCCTCTCGGAACTATCTCCAAACACAGTTCACGAAGGTTTTCTGCTAACTCCTTGGGTATTTCTCCTGTCATTAACGTATTGACATGGCTCTTACGGCTCAATGCGTCAGCTACTACATTAGCTTTTCCGGGATGGTAATGCAATCTCATATCATAATCCTTGATGAGCTCCAACCATCTCCTTTGTCTGAGGTTCAACTCCTTCTGCGTGAAAATGTACTTCAAACTCTTGTGATCTGTGTACACCTCACAATGATTTCCAATGAGGAAATGTCTCCACGTCTTCAATGCATGCACTACGGCTGCTAACTCCAAATCATGCGTGGCATAATTCAATTCGTGAGGCTTCAGTTGTCGTGAAGCATACGAAACAACTCTTCCTTCCTGCATAAGCACTGCTCCAAGTCCTCGACGTGAAGCATCGCAATACACCTCATAATCCTTGGTCTGATCTGGCAAAATCAATACTGGTGAGGTAACCAAACGTTTCTTCAGCTCCTGGAAACTAGCCTCACACTCCTCAGTCCATTTGAACTTAGTATCCTTCTTCAACAACTCCTTCATAGGCTTCGCAATCTTTGAAAAGTTCTCAATAAACCTCCGGTAGTATCCTGCGAGTCCAAGAAAACTCCGAATCTCTCCAACTGTTGTTGGTGCTTCCCACTTGGTCACGGTATCAACTTTAGTGGGATCAACAGCTATACCTTCTCCAGATATAACGTGTCCGAGGAATCCTACTTCCTTCAACCAAAACTCACATTTGCTGAACTTGGCATATAATTGATGTTCTCTAAGCTTTCCAAGTGCCAAACGCAAATGCTCCTTATGTTCCTCTTCATTCTTTGAATAAACCAGGATATCATCGATGAACACTACGACGAACTTATCCAAAAAACTCCATAAACACTTTGTTCATCATGTTCATAAAATAGGCAGGTGCGTTAGTCAGTCCAAATGACATAACGGTATACTCATGCAGCCCATACCTTGTGGTAAAAGCTGTCTTCGGAATATCCTGTTCTCGAATCTTCAACTGATGGTACCCTGATTACAAATCGATCTTGGAAAACACTTTAGCCCCTTGCAATCGATCAAACAGATCGTTGATCATTGGTAGCGGGTACTTGTTTTTGATTGTTACTTCATTCAATCCTCGATAGTCAACAACCATTCTTAACGATCCATCCTTCTTCTCTACTAGAAGTACTGGTGATCCCCAAGGCGAAGAACTTGGGCAAATATAACCTTTTTCCAGTAACTCCTTAATCTGCTTCTTAATTTCCACCAAATCCTTTGCTGGCATCCTATATGGTCTCTTCGATATTGGCCCAGTGCCTGGCAATAGCTCAATCAAAAACTCAATATCTCTATCTGGTGGCATGCCTGGCAACTCTTCTGGAAACACATCAGGAAAATCCTGTACCACTTGTACTTCCTCTTGCACAACTCCTGTTAGGCAATTTACTTGTGTCCTGTTTGGCGCATGTCGGGATACATACTTGATCCTTCTACCTTCTGGTGTGGTAAGCAAAATTGACTTATTGGCTGTCGATGTTTCCATCTCTATAGCGACCAGACCTCAAACAGTCTGATCTCTGTGCTTCGATGTCATCCCTGGATCAGTAATGCTGACACCACACAGTACTCGGAGGATTTATAGCAGAGTAGCAATCACACACTTATTACATCGAGTGTCTCAAAAGAGAACTTATTACAATAAATATGGCTTAAGGCCATCTAATAACGATAACAGCGGAAGGCTTGGAAGATAAGTGAGTCCATCAACTCCAACAGCATCACTGAGTATAGAACCACGACCTAAAACTCCTTAATCGTCGTTTGAAAAGTCTGCAACATTAACGTTGCAGCCTGAGAACGGGTCAGCACATGGAATATGCTGGCAAGGTAACACATAGAGAGTAATGGAATGAAACAGCTATACTATATGCATATTTGGTTGGTGGAAATCTCTATGGTTACAGTTTTTGCGTAAAGCCAATTTTTCCCTACTTCAAAGGAATAACTTTAATTACTATCATGGTGGTTGTTAAACATTGAGAATGGTTGACAGCATTCTCAATCCCAATTAAGCATCATCATTAAACAAACCCAACAAACTTAATTTAGAGTAACATGTTGAGATTCACATGATAATCCAGGTACTAGATACTCAAGATGTCCATAACCGGGGACACGGCTAACCATGATTAGTTTGTACACTCTACAGAGGTTTGCGCACTTTTCCCCACAAGACTCGATCGCCTCCGTTGGTTTTCTCGCACTACATGGTGTTTGAGAAATGGATGACCGAGACATAGTCTTTCAGAAGCGCTAGCACCTTACGTTGGATAGACCGGTACACCTACTTTCCCCTACATCTGCTAGTCTACCCTGTAAGAGTTCGCACGACTTAATCAACTATGCCAGAGCCCATAATGGCTTGTGGCTGCACACGGAAGTTTCTAGTATGAATAATCTTATGATCCCTTTGAGCCTGGATGGCGGTCCAAAAGAAAAACAGGCAAGTCCTGATAGAAACCAGGTGCCTCAATCCACCCAGATGTGTATTTAAGTTGCCACCTTAAGTAAACCATTAAAATTAACAAACTCACATCTGTCATGGATATCACTCACCCAATCCACGTCTACTAGCATAGCATGGCATAATAAACAAACGTAGAAGTAACTCCCAAAGGTTTCATAATTAAACAGGTAATAGGTACTACCTCATCTACTTCCCATCCCACAATTTAATTAGATCCTAATCATGCAATGTGTGAGGATTGATCTAATGCAATAAAACTGGGTAGTAGAAGAGATATGATCAAAGTGTTACTTGCCTTGCTGATGATCCGTGAAACCTAGAGATTCGAAGTAACAGGCGGCGCACTCCGGGTATTCTATCGCAGACAAACAAAAAAGCATACAATAATTACTCATCTAATGCACAGGTAAAACTCAAATAGAAGATCTAACCAGAAAGTTCAACTTAAGAACCCTGGTTTGCAAAAAGAATCAAATCGAACGAAGCAAAAGAAATCAAACGGCGAAAGAAATCAACTTCGTTCTAGTAATCTGGATCTAAGTCAAATTTTACAGTAGCAAAAACTTGTTTAAGTTGATTATTCGGAAAGAGGGTTTTGAGACGAAACTCCAGGCGCTTGAATCGCCTGATTCCGATAAACGAGCGAAAAGTTATACTAAAACGAAAATCGGATCAGAAATCGCGATCAGAAAATAACCGCGGAAAATCCGACGAAAATGACAACCGACGAACAGAAAAGAAAAAAATAATATTTTTTCCCTTTTTTTAAAAAAACGACACGGAAATCGAGGCGGCGGCGGCGAACCTCGGGCGGCGCGCACTCCGGCGAGTCGGCGGCGGCGGCGGGGCTGGGCTAGGGTTTGGGTTTGGGGCGAGGCTGGCTGGGCTCTCGGCTCGGGCGCTATATAAAGGCCCCGGCCGGCGGTGTCCTGGCCGAGTACGGCCCATAGTCGGTTCCGGTTTTTTTTAAAAAAATAATTACGCTCGGAAAAAAAAGAAATACTAAACGGACTCCAAAAATCACGAAATAAATTTTACCGGGTTTCTAAAATCAAGCCCGATAAAGTGAACATTTATTTGGGCCCTAAATGCAAATTTTGAAAAACGCGTATTTTTCCTAAATTCAAATAAAATACCGAAAACTCCGAAATAAATCTTATTTGATTTTTTTTATTAAATCCTCAATATTTCTATATTTTGGGAAAGTCATTTTATTCCCTCTCTCATATTTTTGTAATAGAAATAATTGATGATAAAATAAATAAAATCAAATGATCCTGTTTACACAATTTGAGAAAACTCAAATATGTAAATAACGAAATCCCCAACTCTCTCCGTGGGTCCTTGAGTTGCTTAGGATTTTCTAGGATCTAAACCAAAAGCAAAATAAAATATGATATGCATGATGACCTAATGTATAACATTCCAAATTGAAACTTTGGGATGTTACAGACCCAGCGGAGATCACCGTCATCGGGCACATCGTCTGGTTCCTCGTGATCTTCAGCAGCTTCCCCCGTTGTAGCATCATTGGGCACATCGTCTGGTTCCTCTTGATCTTCAGCAGCTTCCCCCGTTGCAGCATAACCGTATTCAGGGGGCACATAGTTGTCATCGTCCTCTTCTTCTTCGCCGTCTTCCATCATAACCCCTATTTCTCCGTGCCTCGTCCAAACATTATAGTGTGGCATGAAACCATTGTAAAGTAGGTGGGTGTGAAGGATTTTCCGGTCAGAGTAAGACTTCGTATTCCCACATTTAGGGAATGGACAACACATAAAACCATTCTCCTTGTTTGCCTCAGCCACTTCGAGAAAATCATGCACGCCCTTAATGTACTCGGAGGTGTGTCTGTCACCGTACATCCATTGTCGGTTCATCTGCGTGCATTATATATAATTAAGTGTGTCAAAAACCATTACAGAACATCATGAATAGATAATTAAGTGACCAAATTAATAGAAGTTCATCATCACATTAAAACCAAAGTACATACATAGTTCTCATCTAACAACATATAGCTCTCCAGAGCATCTAATTAATTAAACCATACATTGAAACTATGTAAAACATTTCAATGTGAAAACAAATGCGATCATAATCGCAACCAAGGTAACAATTGATCCAACGGCATAATGATACCAAGCCTCGGTATGAATGGCATATTTTCTAATCTTTCTCATCTTCAACCGCATTGCATCCATCTTGATCTTGATCATCGACGACATCCGCAACATGCAACTCCAATATCATCTTCTCCTCCTCAATTTTTTTTATTTTTTCCTTCAAGTAATTGTTTTGTTCTTCAACTAAATTTAACCTCTCGACAAGAGGGTCGGTTGGAATTTCCGGTTCAACTACCTCCTACATAAATAAAATCTATGTCATGTTGGTCGGCATAATTGTCATAAACAATAAATGAACCAAATAGTTATAAAAAGATAATATATACCACATTTGAATCATAGCCAGGACGAGGGCCAACGGGGGCGGATACCAAAACCATCGCACTATATAATAACAAGCAATAATAAAAGTAAGAAAATTAGACAAGTATCTAACTAAAGTAAGAATTTTTTTTCTTTCAGAAAGAAGATAAGAACAAGAGGCTCACCACGGTGGTGCCGGCGACGAGATCGGCACGGGCGATCGACGGCGGTGAAGACGGGAATGGGACGTGACGGGCCGCTAAACCTAGACAAATCTCGAAGAAAATGGAGCTATGAGGTCGAGCTTCGAGAGGAGAAAGCTTAACTAGTGTGGCTCGGGCATTTCATCGAACACCTCATGTGCATAGGAGGTGAGCTAGAGCACCACAAAGCCCTCCCCTCGCAGGCCAGAGAAAAACAGAGCACTGGAGTGCTCTGCTCGCGGGCGAGGGGTATATATAGGCACCTCATTGGTCCCGGTTCGTGGCATGAACCGGGACTAAAGGGAAGCATGTGGTCCCGGTTCAAGCCACCAACCGGGACCAATGGTGGTGGGCCAGGAGCGAGGCCCATTGGTCCCGGTTTGTCCCACCAACCGGGACCAAAGGGGCCAGACGAACCGGGACCAATGCCCCACGAGGCCCGGCAGGCCCCTGGCCTCACGAACCGGGACCAATGCCCCCCTGGGTCCCGGTTCTGGACTGAACCGGGACTAATGGGCTGACCCGGCCTGAACCAAAGCCCTCTTTTCTACTAGTGTAACCTTGGAAGCTATCTTGTATAAAACATTGCACAACTGATAGACCTAAATTTTGTTAAGAGGGTTGGGTTTGTTACCTTTGGAATCAAAACCAGAATTGTATCATTGATGCATTCAGGACTATCTTCGCCTCTCACGATTATCAAAACCGCCTCTATTACTTCTTTACCACAAATATCCCAATGACGCTGATAAAAATAGGCAGGGAACCCATCAGAGCATGGAGCCTTCATTGGGAACATTTGAAATTGTGGCACCCTGGCTCAGAATAACCGGTTTACCTTGCATTGCCAGCCCAGAGATCAAGTCTTGTGGCAACACATAACAACTTGGTACATACATAACCTCTTTATTGATCTCTTGCGGATACATGGGTTTGATGATTACATAAGAAAGCGAGGCCAAGCGGCACACACGGTTCGGCTCCACTATGTACATTATTTATTAAACATCTCAAGAGCCTTGATGCTAGAGGATACAACTACTCAGTAGCCAAACAATGAGGTAGCGGAACTCCATGCCACAGGGATGCTACTAGGACACAGCCTAGATCGTGAAGTACCGATCAACCTCAACTCCTTGCACGGTTCCTCCTGCATCTGGCATGACATGCCAGGTGGGTACTTTGAATGTACACCCAAGCTCACCACAAATATGACAAACAATAACATGGAATGAACAAATTAAACATGATCATGAGCATGATGTTACCAATCGCAGTGTGCAAGTGGAATACCGTCATGGTCCCTTGGACCAACTTACCCATCTCGAGGGTTACCTCGTAACCACCATTGGTATCAACCATACCATCATGATCAACACACGATCACCTCAAGATCAACCGACTTCTTCATGTGCAAGCTCGAGGTTCATAAGTGTGCAAGTTAATTATTTATGTTGACCCATAGTGTGACCTACTACAAACTGTGTCCATAATCGTGGACGTGGTTATCGATAGATTATACACTCTGTAGAGGTTAGTACACTGTACCCACACTATGGAACTCATGGCCTCATGCTCCCATTCGGGTGGACTAACGACGTTCCAACAAAACCAATCTATTGTATACACTCTCCCGGCCACTCCATAAAACTCCTGTTTGGGCTATGCCATGGGTCACCCCTATGTCAACTCGTGAATCCGCCACCGTCGTGGCCAAACTAAACTTTATCGTCCCAAACGGGACCTAGGACCATAAAATTTGGGCTCACAAGGTTATTGACACCTACCGGGATAGGGTAGCACGTGCACATAACATTCCCTCATTGGAGGCACCGGCGAGAGGCATGACAACAGAGCGAATTAGAGCATCTTCATCCAGGAAAGTGTGGTTGCACTAGTGAGCTCGATTCGGTGGCACTATGACTCGATTAACAACTTTGATCAAGTTTGATTATAGTCAAGTTTAACTTGGATGAAAATGATTCGATCCATAGAATGCAATAGGGTGCATGATAGTGAGCTAAATGGTGGATGAATCCTAACTTAACCATATAACATTTACTCTATTGTCTACAACATACATATGACATGGAGATGAGCATAATGTAACAAGTAGCATGCAAGTAATAATTTAAATTCATAAGGCATATAAGTAATCAATATTCAATTGGAACCATTGCCATTGCAATGCCATCTTGCAAATGAATGTTGTGGCTTGCCTTAGTTCAGAGGAGTGTCATGATACTCCTAGTCTTCTCCCACACAATTAGTTTCTTCTAAAAATAAATTTAATAACAAAAAGAGAATGTCACATAAAGCCTTTTCTAATACCATAAATTCTAGACAGCAAGGGATAATCTCAAATTGCACCAACAGAAAGTTCAGCTCATGACAAACTATAGCAAAAAGTTCAACGCATTTGGACTTTTGGTTTAGAAATCATAGTTAGTCAAAGTTTGGGTCAAAATCTAATTTTAAATTGAATTAACCGAAAATCCAGGGAGGGCCACGTCGAAGGCGTATTTTGCTAGGGTGCCTCCACTAGAAAATGATTCGGAGGGGAGGGGAGAAGCTTACGAGTACGTTCCCCATGTTAGGTTTGAGAGAGAGAGAGGACAGAGGTGGGCGGCGCTATCCTCGATGATCCTCCAGTGAGGAGACCATGGCGGCTGTCGGGGATGGTCGTGCTGGTTTCAGAGCATCGTGGGCAGCACACACGTCCCTGTGGCTTAGTGGGAGGTGGACGAACGGCGAGGCTGGCTTCCTCTCCAAAGAAGATGGGCGGTGGAGCTCGTCGGAGTTGGCATTCCCGATGTTGTTCCGAGTGATCATGTGCATTGTCGTGCTCTGGAGATCAACATGAGCTCGCCTGAAGAAGTCATGGAAGCAGAGGAGGGCAGGAGCGAGAGAATGGTCGAGGGGGATCCGCGGGCAACTTCGGCGATGATCAGAGGCAGGAGGCCCTCCTGGCCTTGCCCCGCTCGTCGGTCGTCAATTTGTGGCCAGTGGAGGAGTGGTGGATGGTTTGAGCAGCTCGGGGGGGTCTATTTGTAAGAGAGGGAGAAGACGAGCACTGGGCACCGCCGTGAGGAAGCTATCGGAGCTCTGGCGAGGCGTGTGGCTCGGGCACGGGTGGTGAAGTGACTAGAGGGGAACGGGGGCACGATGTGGGTCAGGCGATGCACTAACGCACACTGTTCCCGCACGGGCACGCCGTGTCTGCGTCTGGCGAGCCGCTTGCTGACATCGGGAAGGACTTGGAGCTGGCCAGGTGGAAGAAGGAGAGCAAGTGAGGCGGCGCGGGCAAGTTGTAGTGTCGCAAGGGCGGCGTTTGGGTCCCGGTGTCCAGAGCGCGCGCATTGCCTGTCAACCAACTGCATCCCGCATGGTCACTGCATGCAGTGGCATACGCGGGACTTTAGGCCAACAGGCCAAAAACCAGGGTGTCACAGAGAAAGAGTGCATTTTTGACTTCCTCGAGTGTGTAAGGGGAAACTAGCATATCATTCATCTCAGTTGTGACCTTGCTTGGGACATTTTTTTAGTATTGTATCCATATAACTTACACCCTCAGATGTATACAGAGATTTGTAGAATTCATGGACCATGTTTTTCAAATCCTCGGGTCCTCCGCCATTACACCAAGAGAATTCTGCAAAGCTTTGGTCATATTTTTCTTCCTCGAGATGCTAGCTTGAAGATGGAAAAACTTCAAGTTTTTGTCTCCCGAGGCCAACCACTTAGCTCTTGCTCGTTGTTGCCACATCACCTCCTCACGATGGTACATCTCTACTAATTTTCCATTGATTCTTAGCTTGGCGTGAGTGGGAACCATCCTGTTTGGATCAGACCAAAGCTTTTCTGATTCTCACTTTGTTTTGATCTCCTTGCATACACTGGCAAATGTATCATTGTTCCAGCGCAAGAGAGGGCCGCCAACTTCGTGCTCAACTCGTTTGTTCCTAAGGTGGTACCCGATGCAGCCATGTCGTGTTAATCATATCACCCCATTGCTCATGGCCTTCCCACATAACCTCGTAACAAAAGGTCTTGGCCCTTGTGTTTGTTGGGAAACGTAGTAGAAAACAAAAAAATGCCCCTACGCACACCCAAGATCAATATAAAGATGCATTATGGGTTGAGATCATGATCGCTACCGTCACCGAGTTGCAGCAGAAGAAGAACGTGTCAGTTTAGATCATACTTGGAGTCCCTTGAACCATTGAGGAATGATCCCGCAAACCGCCGATGAACAGTCCCTCGAATTGAAGACTGAAAGCACAGCCTCTCTACTTGGTTGCAAGCGTGCAGCCTTCATGACCTGGCAGCGCTTCGCCGTCCAAAACTAATCATCTCCAGAGAATTAGAGGAAGGAGATTAGAATCACACTGGGATTCTACTTATGAGGATTAGAGGATCTAGGTCTAGCTCTAATTAGATCAACTAGAACTAGAACTAAAGGGAACTAGAGGAGGCTCCAAACTTGTATATGTCCATAGAGCAAAAACCCCTGGTATATATAGGTTGGAGGGGAGGGAGAGGGCAGCCAAGGAGGGAAAGTCTCTCCTTGGGGCGCTAGCCTTAGGAGGCGGAGTTGGACTCCTCCCCCACTCCAATTCACCCTCCCCCCCCCCCCCCCACACACACACACATACACAAGGAAGGGCCGCCACTTCCTATTGGGCCAAGTTGGCCCGATGCTCCTTCCCCGGTTACGCCTTTGAAGGACTGTTGGTATTAAATTTATTATAAAAGCCTTGTGATAAATATTAGACCCTTTTATATATTATTTAACAGCCCCGGAAACATTTACACCTATATATTATTTATCGGTAATACCCGATATTAGCCGATACTCTCCGAAATCCTTTCGGTGACTCCGAAACGCTTATGGATATTTATGAAATAATTCCACAAATATATTCTCATCATTCATGTCCTACTAACACCCAGCAGATCGTAATTGCCTTAAGCTTGGGATCTTGTAGGTTTGGTAACTCATAGACATGAACGAAACCCCTTCGCTCAATGACCGATAGCGGAAACGTTAACGTCCATATCGATCCCTATGAGCACACGAATGATATTCAAGTGAATATTTGGTTATCTTGTGAAGTTCCCTTTGCTTCGGAACAAAACCCAGGATACAGCGGTGTCCTCCTGAGTCATCACATGCTCACGATGCCGTTATCCTTGTTATCGGTTTTGTTCTTCCTTCTTGTTGTCGTGTTCCAGCATCCCCGTGACGTAGTCACATGTGTCGTGCCAGACGATGATTGATACCATTATGTTGGAAATATGCCCTAGAAGCAATAATAAATTGATTATTATTATATTTCCTTGTTCATGATAATCGTTTATTATCCATGCTATAACTGTATTGATAGGAAACTCAGATACATGTGTGGAGGTAAAGATTTATATATGGGAAGTCCTGTTTTGGTCACCGGAAGAGTTTCGGGGTTTATCGGTAACGTACCGGGACCACCGGAAGGGTCCCGGGGGTCCACCAAGTGGGGCCACCAGCCCCGGGGGGCAACATGGGCTGTAGGGAGTGTTCCTTGGCCTACATGGGCCAAGGGCACCAGCCCCACTAAGGCCCATGCGCCTAAGAGATGGAGAGGGGGCAAACCCTAATGGGATATGGGCCTTAGGGCCCATATTGGTGCGCCTCCCTCTCCCATCCCCTCTTGGCCGCCCCCTTGATTCCCCATCTAGGGCTGCCGCCCCCCTAGGGGTGGGAACCCTAGAGGGGGCGCAGCCCCTCCCCTTCCCCTATATATATGAGGCCTAGGGCTGCCCCATAATACATGCGATTCGATCTCTCGTTGGTGCAGCCCTGCATCTCTCTCTCCCTCCTCTTCTGTGGTGCTTGGCGAAGCCCTGCAGGATTGCCACGCTCCTCCATCACCACCACGCCGTTGTGCTGCTGCTGGATGGAGTCTTCCTCAACCTCTCCCTCTCTCCTTGCTGGATCAAGACGTGGGAGACGTCACCGGGCTGTACGTGTGTTGAACGCGGAGGTGCCGTGCGTTCGGCACTTGGTCATCGGTGATTTGAATCACGACGAGTACGACTCCATCAACCCCGTTCACTTGAACGCTTCCGCTTAGCGATCTACAAGGGTATGTAGATGCACTCTCCTTCCCCTCGTTGCTGGTCTCTCCATAGATAGATCTTGGTGACACGTAGGAAAATTTTGAATTTCTGCTACGTTCCCCAATAGTGGCATCATGAGCTAGGTCTATGCGTAGTTTCTATGCACGAGTAGAACACAAAGTAGTTGTGGGTGTTGATTTTGTTCAATATGCTTGCCGTTACTAGTCTTATCTTGATTCGGCGGCATTGTGGGATGAAGCGGCCCGGACCAACCTTACACGTATGCTTACGTGAGACCGGTTCCACCGACTGACATGCACTAGTTGCATTAGGTGGCTAGCGGGTGTCTGTCTCTCCCACTTTAGTCGGATTGGATTCGATGAAAAGGGTCCTTATGAAGGGTAAATAGCAATTGGCATATCACGTTGTGGTCTTTGCGTAGGTAAGAAACGTTCTTGCTAGAAACCCATAGCAGCCACGTAAAACATGCAAACAACAATTAGAGGACGTCTAACTTGTTTTTGCAGGGTATGCTATGTGATGTGATATGGCCAAAAGGATGTGATGAATGATATATGTGATGTATGAGATTGATCATATTCTTGTAATAGGAATCACGACTTGCATGTCGATGAGTATGACAACCGGCAGGAGCCATAGGAGTTGTCTTAATTTATTTATGACCTGCGTGTCAACATAAACGTCATGTAATTACTTTACTTTTATTGCTAACCGTTAGCTGTAGTAGTAGAAGTAATAGATGACGTGACAACTTCATGAAGACACGATGATGGAGATCATGATGATGGAGATCATGGTGTCATGCTAGTGACGATGATGATCATGGAGCCCCGAAGATGGAGATCAAAAGGAGCAATATGATATTGGCCATATCATGTCACTATTTGATTGCATGTGATGTTTATCATGTTTATACATCTTATTTGCTTAGAACGACGGTAGTAAATAAGATGATCCCTCATTAAAATTTCAAGAAAGTGTTCCCCCTAACTGTGCACCGTTGCGACAGTTCGTAGTTTCGAAGCACCACGTGATGATCGGGTGTTAGATTCATACGTTCATATACAACGGGTGTTGACGAGCCTAGCATGTACAGACATGGCCTCGGAACACATGCAAAACACTTAGGTTAACTTGACGAAGCTAGCATGTACAGACATGGCCTCGGAACACAGAAGACCGAAAGGTCAAGCATGAGTCGTATGGCAGATACGATCAACATGAAGATGTTCACCGATGTTGACTAGTCCGTCTCACGTGATGATCGGACACGGCCTAGTTGACTCGGATCATGTAATCACTTAGATGACTAGAGGGATGTCTATCTGAGTGGGAGTTCATAAGATGAACTTAATTATCCTGAACATAGTCAAAAGGATTTTGCAAATTATGTCGTAGCTCGCGCTTTAGTTCTACTGTTTAGATATGTTCCTAGAGAAAAATTAGTTGAAAGTTGATAGTAGCAATTGTGCGGACTAGGTTCGTAAACTGAGGATTGTCCTCATTGCTTCATAGAAGGCTTATGTCCTTAATGCACCGCTTAGTGTGCTGAACCTCGAACATCGTCTATGGATGTTGCGAACATCTGACATACACATTTTGATAACTACGTGATAGTTCAGTTAAACAGTTTAGAATTGAGGCACCGAAGACGTTTTGAAACGTCGCGGAACATATGAGATGTTTTGAGGGCTGAAATTGGGATTTCAGGCTCGTGCCCACGTCAAAAGGTATAAGACCTCCGACGATTTTCTTAGCCTGCAAACTAAGGGAGAAAAGCTCAATTGTTGAGCTTGTGCTCAGATTGTCTGAGTACAACAATCATTTGAATCAAGTGGGAGTTGATCTTCCAGATAAGATAGTGATGTTTCTCCGAAGTCATTACCACCAAGCTGCTAGAGCTTCGTGATGAACTATAATGTATCAGGGACATATATGATGATCCTTGAGATATTCGCGATGTTTGACACCGCGAAAGTAGAAATCAAGAAGGAGCATCAATTGTTGATGGTTAGTGAAACCACTAGTTTCAAGAAGGGCAAGGGCAAGAAGGGATACTTCATGACACGGCAATTCAGCTGCTGCTCTAGTGAAGAAACCCAAGGTTGAACCCAAACCCGAGACTAAGTGCTTCTGTAATAAGGGGAACAACCACTGGAGCAGAATTACCCTATATACTTGGTAGATTAGAAGGCTGGCAAGGTCGATAGAAGTATATTGGATATACATTGTGTTGATGTGTACTTTACTAGTACTCCTAGTAGCACCAGGGTATTAGATACCGGTTCGGTTGCTAAGTGTTAGTAACTCGAAATAAAAGCTACGGAATAAACGGAGACTAGCTAAAGGTGAGCTGATGATATGTGTTGGAAGTGTTTCCAATGTTGATATAATCAAATATCGTACGCTCCCTCTACCATCGAGATTGGTGTTTGCGTTGAGCATAGACATAATTGGATTATGTCTATCGCAATACGGTTATTCATTTAAGGAGAAAAACGGTTACTCTGTTTATTTGAATAATACCTTCAAATGGTCTTACACCTGAAATGAATGGTTTATTGAATCTCGATCGTAGTGATACACATGTTCATGCCAAAAGATAGTAACGTAGTACCACCTGCTTGTGGCACTGCCACGTAAGTTATATCGGTATAAAACGCATGAAGAAGCTCCATGTTGATGGATCTTTGGGCTCACTCGTTTTTGAAAAGTTTGAGACATGCGAACCATGTCTATTGGTGTATATGCATGAAGAAACTCCATGCAAATGGACCGTTTTGACTCACTTGATTTTGAATCACTTGAGACATGCAAATCATACCACATGGGCAAGATGACTGAAAGCCTCGTTTTCAGTAAAATGGAACTAGAAAGCAACTTGTTGGAAGTAATACATTTTGATGTGTGCAGTCCAATGAGTGCTGAGGCATGTAGTGGATATCGTTATGTACCTACTTCACAGATGATTAGAGTAGATGTTGAGTACATTTACTTGATAAATCACGAGTCTGAATTATTGAAAGGTTCAAGTAATTTCAGGGTGAAGTTGAAAGATCGTCGTGACAAGAGGATAAAAGATCTATGATATGATCATAGAGATGAATATCTGAATTACGAGTTTGGCACAAAATTAAGACATTGTGGAAATCGTTTTACAACTAATACAGCCTGGAACACCATAGTGTGATGGTGTGTCCGAACATCATAACTGCACCCTATTGGATATGATGCATACCATGATGTCTCTTATCGAATTACCATAATAGTTTATGGGTTAAGCATTAGAGACAACCACATTCACTTTAAATAGGGCACCACGTAATTCCGATGAGATGACACCGTATGAACTATGGTTTAGAGAAACCTAAGCTATCATTTCTTAAAAGTTTGGGGCTGCGACGCTTATGTGGAAAAGTTTCAGGCCGATAAGCTCGAACCCAAAGCGGATAAATACATCTTCATAGGACAACCCAAAAAACAGTTGGGTATACCTCCTGTCTCAGATCCGAAAGCAATAAAGGATTGTTTCTAGAATCGGGTCCTTTCTCGAGGAAAAGTTTCTCTCAAAAGAATTGAGTGGGAGGATGGTGGAGACTTGATGAGGTTATTGAACCGTCACTTCAACTAGTGTATAGCAGGGCACAAAGAGTTGTTCCTGTGGCACCTACACCAATTGAAGTGGAAGCTTATGATATTGATCATGAGACTTCGGATCAAGTCACTCCCAAACCTCGTGGGATGACAAGGATGCGTACTACTTCAGAGTGGTACGTAATCCTGTCTTGGAAGTCATGTTGCTAGACAACAATGAACCTACGAGCTATGGAGAAGCGATGGTGGGCCTGGATTCCGATAAATGGCTTGAGGCCATATAATCCGAGAGAGGATCCATGTATGAAAACAAAGTGTAGACTTTGGAAGAACTACTTGATGGTCGTAAGGCTGTTGAGTGTAGATGGATTTTAAAAGGAAGACGGACAATGATGGTAAATGTCACCATTAAGAAAGCTCGACTTGTCGTTAAGATGTTTTCTGACAAGTTCAAGGAGTTGACTACGGTGAGATTTTCTCACTCGTAGCGATGCTAAGAGTCTGTTGGAATTATATTAGCAGCCACTGCATTATTTATGAAATCTTGCAGATAGGATGTCAAAACATTGTTTCCTAGACGATTTTCTTGAGGAAAGGTTGTATGTGATACAACCGAAAGGTTTTGACAATCCTGAAAAGATGCTAATAAGGATGCAAAGCTCCAGCAATCCTTCTGAGGACTGGAGTGAGCATCTCGGAGTTGGAATGTACGCTTTGATAAGATGATCAAAGATTTTGGATGTATACAAAGTTTATGAGAAACTTGTATTTCCAAAGAAGTGAGTGGGAGCACTATAGAATTTCTGACAAGTATATGTTGTTCACATATTGTGGATCAGAAATGACGTAGAATTTCTAGAAGGCATATAAGGTTATTTGGAAAGTGTTTTTCAATGGAAAGCCTGGATTAAGCTACTTGAGCATTGAGCATCAAGATCTATAAGGATAGATCAAAACGCTTAATGGTACTTTCAAATGAGCACATACCTTGACATGATCTTGAAGTTGTTCAAGATGGATCAGTCAAAGAAGGAGTTCTTGCCTGAGTTGTAAGGTATGAAGTTAAGACTTAAAGCTCGACCACGGCAGAATAGAGAGAAAGGATGAAGGTCGTCCCCTATGCTTAAGACATAGGCTCTACAGTATGCTATGCTCTGTGCCGCACCTGAAGTGTGCCTTGCCATGAGTCAGTCAAGGGGGTACAAGAGTGATCCAAGAACGGATTACAGGACAGTGGTCAAAGTTATCCTTAGTAACTAGTGGACTAAGGAATTTTCTCGATTATGGAGGTGGTAAAAGAGTTCGTCGTAAAGGGTTACGCCGATGCAAACTTTGACACTAATCCAGATTATTCTGAGTAGTAAACTGGATTCGTATAGTAGAACAGTTATTTGGAATAGCTCCAAATAGAACGTGGTAGCTGCATCTAGGAGATGACATAGAGATTTGTGAAGCACACACGGATCTGAAAGGTTCAGACCCGTTGACTAAAACCTCTCTCACAAGCAACATGATCAAACCCAGAACTCTTTGGGTGTTAGTCACATGGCGATGTGACCTGTGAGTGTTAATCACATGGCGATGTGAACTAGATTATTGACTCTAGTGCAAGTGGGAGACTGTTGGAAATATGCCCTAGAGGCAATAATAAATTGATTATTATTATATTTCCTTGTTCATGATAATCGTTTATTGTCCATGCTATAATTGTATTGATAGGAAACTCAGATACATGTGTGGATACATAGACAACACCATGTCCCTAGTGAGCCTCTAGTTGACTAGCTCGTTGATCAATAGATGGTTATGGTTTCCTAACCATGGACATTGGATGTCGTTGATAACGGGATCACATCATTAGGAGAATGATGTGATGGACAAGACCCAATCCTAAGCATAGCACTAGATCGTGTAGTTCGTATGCTAAAGCTTTTCTAATGTCAAGTATCGTTTCCTTAGACCATGAGATTGTGCAACTCCCGAATACCGTAGGAGTACTTTGGGTGTATCAAACGTCACAACGTAACTGGGTGACTATAAAGGTGCACTACAGGTATCTCCGAAAGTGTCTGTTGGGTTGGCACGAATCGAGACTGGGATTTGTCACTCCGTGTAAACGGAGAGGTATCTCTGGGCCCACTCGGTAGGACATCATCATAATGTGCACAATGTGATCAAGGAGTTGATCACGGGATGCTGTATTATGGAACGAGTAAAGAGACTTGCCGGTAACGAGATTGAACAAGGTATCAGGATACCGACGATCGAATCTCGGGCAAGTATCATACCGCTAGACAAAGGGAATTGAATACGGGATTGATTAAGTCCTTGACATCGTGGTTCATCCGATGAGATCATCGTGGAACATGTGGGAGCCAACATGGGTATCCAGATCCCGCTGTTGGTTATTGACCGGAGAACGTCTCGGTCATGTCTGCATGTCTCCCGAACCCGTAGGGTCTACACACTTAAGGTTCGATGACGCTAGGGTTGTAAAGGAAGTTTGTATGTGGTTACCGAATGTTGTTCGGAGTCCCGGATGAGATCCCGGACGTCACGAGGAGTTCCGAAATGGTCCGGAGGTAAAGATTTATATATGGGAAGTCCTGTTTTGGTCACCAGAAGAGTTTCGGGGTTTATCGGTAACGTACCGGGACCACCGGGAGGGTCCCGGGGGTCCACCAAGTGGGGCCACCAGCCCCGAGGGGCAACATGGGCTGTAGGGAGTGTTCCTTGGCCTACATGGGCCAAGGGCACCAGCCCCAGTAAGGCCCATGCGCCTAAGAGATGGAGAGGGGGCAAACCCTAATGGGATATGGGCCTTAGGGCCCATATTGGTGCGCCTCCCTCTCCCATCCCCTCTTGGCCGCCCCCTTGATTCCCCATCTAGGGCTGCCGCCCCCCCTAGGGGTGGGAACCCTAGAGGGGGCGCAGCCCCTCCCCTTCCCCTATATATATGAGGCCTAGGGCTGCCCCATAATACATGCGATTCGATCTCTCGTTGGTGCAGCCCTGCATCTCTCTCTCCCTCCTCTTCTGTGGTGCTTGGCGAAGCCCTGCAGGATTGCCACGCTCCTCCATCACCACCACGCCGTTGTGCTGCTGCTGGATGGAGTCTTCCTCAACCTCTCACTCTCTCCTTGCTGGATCAAGGCGTGGGAGACGTCACCGGGCTGTACGTGTGTTGAACGCGGAGGTGCCGTGCGTTCGGCACTTGGTCATCGGTGATTTGAATCACGACGAGTACGACTCCATCAACCCCGTTCACTTGAACGCTTCCGCTTAGCGATCTACAAGGGTATGTAGATGCACTCTCCTTCCCCTCGTTGCTGGTCTCTCCATAGATAGATCTTGGTGACACGTAGGAAAATTTTGAATTTCTGCTACGTTCCCCAACACATTACACCGAGAGGGCCCCAAGAATATCACTCCATCTTCATAGGAGCCAATCCCACTCTCGGGCTATCTAGTCCCTTGTCAAACTTTCTGATGAGCCTGTAAGTTGTCATTATGATCACCATGTTATAGGTGACGTTTGAGCAACCCCAAAGTCCACCGTACGGTAAGAAGTGATTATGATACTCTCATGGTCTAACGATAAAAATCACACGTTAACACTATGTGTTGTTACAATTGATTACAGACGATATAAACTCAATTCGTTACACACAAATTTTTGTCAATTCAATATGATCGTTCTTCTAACGTCATACTCTGAATGTTGTTTTAGGACTATCGTTACACTTAGTGATATCCTAAGATCTGGAAAACATGATCACCAACAACACTTGAGCCAGTCTAAGAGGCAAGATTAGGAATCTTTTTTTTACCGTTTATCATTCCACACGTGCATATGTGTTTTCCACTGAGTCGCTTATTCCAGGATCATAGCAATTATAGTGTGAAATATAAACTCTTAATAATGAAAATGAAATTATAATAATAGAATATTATTGCTTCTAGGGCATATTCCCAATAGTGTTATGTTGTTGCTGCGGATGCAAAGTCCACCAATATCGCGTCATGATCTGAAGTCACGACTGTCAGGTGAGTTTAATCAGCAAGTGAAACCTTCGCTGCCAGTCCACAGAAACCAGCACATGGTCTAGGCGCACCATTGTGAAAGTACCACCTGTAACCTTCATCTCAAAGTTCGGGCCTGAGTAACCCAAATCTAGCAGCATGCAGACATCAATCTTATCTTGAAAAGCTTGGATCTGCACACTGCTACGTTGTCCAACTCCTTCGTGCTCATCCGGATGTAGAACTTCATTGAAATCGCCCAGGCAAAGCCATGGGAGATTGCTGGAAGTACTGATGTTTTTAATAGTATCCCATGTTTGGTGCCTCAAGTGGGTTTGAGCTTCACCGTACACTATTGTAACTCTCCAAGGAACAAGGCTTGGTTCAAGAATGGAGCACTCAACATGATACACAGAGTAACCAAGAATATCTATTTTTATTTCATTATTCCAGAAAATGCCAATACCGCCACTTCTTCCTTGGCTATCAATCGCACATCCATTATCATACCCTAATGTTCCTGCTAAAGATTCTACCCTTGAGCCTCTTGTTGGGTTTCTACTATGTAGAAGATGGTAGGGGGAAATTTCCTTGTGAAATCACAAAGCTCACTGACTGTCGTGGCTCTGCCCGCACCGCAACAATTCCAGCAGAAGAAACACATTGGACATGGCGGCACTCCTCGAGGGAGCCTAACAATTTTGCCATTGGGTTTTTTGTGTTGCCACCGTTCTTATACAACATGTTCTTATCTACTGCAATTACTTGTCCTTGACCTGTTTTGTTCCTGCCGAGATGAGGGGCTCGATGGGATTTGAGCGGATGGTAGCGTCGTTGTTTTGCCTTGGGCCGACATAGCTGTTATGGCTAACTCGGCTACCACTGGATCAATTGTCGCTGCGAGCTCTGAAGCTCGTTTTTTGTTCAGTTCGGCCTTGTGCATGTAGGCATCAGGGTCCTCATACTCTGATTCCCCGCTAGCTTCCTCCTGGGTGCGCCCTGGTCCATGACCGTTCCTACCACCGTGGCCACGGCCTCGCCCTCTCCCTCCTCCAGGTCCTCTCCCTGCTCCCTTGAACCAGCTAGCTCGTAGATTTTTGAAAACTAGGGCTAAAGGTGGATGCACTCCATCCCGACATTCATTGTGCATGTGGCGCAAATAACCACAAACCACGAATGAATCTGGTAGCCGCTCATATGCGACTGTGAAGACTTACCTATTCTTCCCCTTGACAAGAGTGATTGCATTTTTCAGCGGTTTGTGCACGTTGATCTTTACTTTGACTCTAGAGACACGTGGTACTTAGGTTCCGCATAGATGAATTCGCCAACCTTGGATGCAAGGGATTTGAGCAATGGGTGGTAGCGGTCTGGTAAGTCAAGAATTGGATCCAGATCTCGATTGTGTCCAAGGCTATGGCTGATGATTTAGTGAATCCATCATACGACGCCAAAACCACCGTGTTGCCTTGGTAAGTCCAGGGCCCATCGTCCATGACTCCCTCCTAGTCGCCCAAGCAAGCAAATTGTAGCATGTACATATTATTGCTGACGGGCCAGATCTTCACCTCTTTCGCCATGTCCCAAGCCACCCTCATGTTTCTGAAAACCAGTAGTGAGCACAAGTTTTCTCTGTGTGCACTCGTACGATTGCCATCCACTGGATTGCTTCAGCAGGGAGCTCCTCCTCTTCCTCTACTACCACATCATCAAAGTCATCCTCCGTGATCCCCAACTTCTTCAGCATCTCCTCTACTTCAGCAGTGTTCATCACGGTGCTAGCCTCGCATGTGTCCATCTTTTTCTTCACTTTCCCGCACTACACCACGACACTGCATTCACTACACCACAGCACTACATCTCGAAAAGCCAGATTGGTCGGGAATACAAGTTGTGCCAACAGACAGTCGGTCGGGAAAGACTATGGCCGACCGACATTGTCTGTTGGGGAAAGTCCAGACAGGAAAACCCTTTCCCGGCCGACTGCCTGTCGGCTATAGTGTATCTTACCCGACCAACATTCTGATGGGCCTGCCATGGAACTTTCCCGACTGACAGTCCATTTTGGCTGCCATGGGCCTTTCCCGACCGACTATCAAATAGGGTTTTTTCCCATCCAACAATCAGTTAGCGCTGCCGTGGACATTTCTCGACCAACGGTCAGATGAGAGTTTGTTTTGCGACCAAAAATTTACAACATTTTGTTTAGGCAACCAACATTTAATGCCGACCAATTATTTGGCATTTGCCTTACCAAAATAGTGTCAGTCAGGTAACATATCTCATTATAGCACAATATCAATCAAATTATAGTAACATACATGTCCTCCAAAAATATTAAACCAAAACCAAGAAAAAAATAGCAAATTAATTAATTCTCACAAATGAAGAGGAAACATTTAAGGTTCAGTGACCGAGGCACCGAATTGGTTTACAAAGTGATAGCAAGCAGATGCATGTCCTACGAATCATGTTTGCTGCATTACACAGAATATCCAGTTGACCGAAACACCATATAGGTTTACACAATGATAGCTAATAGATGCATGTCCGGCGAATCATAGTCTGCTCCATTACACAGTTAACGCAAACTGTCAGCTTCATGGTTCCTGGTCATCTTGTAGGTCTTCCCTACAAAGGATCAATGCAATGAGAAAGTTTCAGCTTATATTCCTAATGAGGGAAAGCTCCTGGTTCAAAAATTAGTGATCAATGTTAAACCCACATACACCTGAATATAGCAGCAACAACAAAATAGGAAAACTGATTCACCTCGTATATTTCCCTGTGCTCTGGAAAGAATAGCAAAATTTATATAAAGCATAGCCTTGCACTATTATGGTCATGGCCGATGAAGATCTGTGTTCGCCGGGCGAGCTGCCCTAAAACCCTTCTCCCTTCGATACGATTGGGACAGGGATCAGGCATGAGATTCGCACCTAGAAGCCACAGCCCCATCGTAGGGTAACCGAATGGGAGGCGATGAGAGGGGACCTCCCCTATGTCTTGCTTATAGCGAGACAGAGGGAAGTCTCGCGTCGGGGGCGCGCCACATGGGCCGGCCCAGCCGCGTGAGAGGCCACACCCTCGTTTCTATGTTTTTTCATGTTTCTTGATTTTGTTTTTTTCTATTTTTTACTTCCTTTTATACTTTTAAATATTGTAAATAAATATATTGCAAAAAACACATAACATAAGAATTCGTAAAAAATGATAACCAAACATTTAATAAGTGTTGAATGTGTATAGGGAAAATGTTTCACTTGTGTACGAAAAATGTGTACAAAAAATATGCAATGCCTGTGAAAAAGTTTATCATGTATTTTAAAAATGTTAATCAAGCATTTCAAAAGATGTTCAACAATTATTTTAAAATGTAAATCAAGCATTTGAAAAATATTACTTGTGTATAGAAGAAATGTTGAGCATTTAATCAAACAAATTGATCTTGTCTTGTATTAAAAAGGTTTAAATTGTATTTGTAAAATGTTAATCAATCATTTGAGAATGTTTAAAAGTGTGTTAGGAAAAATGTTGATTTTATATTAAAAAATGTTACTCTTGTATTTGAAACATGTTAATCAACCATTTGAAAAATGTTAAATGTGTATAAAAGAAATGTTAATCTAGTACTTGGAAATGTTTAAAACTGTGTATAGGAAAAATATTGACCATGTATTCAAAAAAGGTTAATATTTTGTTCGAAAAATGATAATTAGGCATTTAAAAAAGGTTTAAAATGTATATAGAAAAATTCATGTATTAAATGAAACTAAATTTGTATTGCGAAGATGTTAAACATGCATTCAAAAAATGTTCTTGACATATACAAAAAATAGAATGAAAACCAAAAGAAATAAGGAAAACCCAAAATAAATGAAACCAAGAGAGAAACAAAAGAAACCGAAGAAAAAAATCAAATGAAATATAGGACTGAAGAAAAAGGCCAATGTTTTGGGAAAAACATTGAAAATTAATAAAGAATCAAAGATAAACGAAGAAAGAAACAAAAAAACAAAGGAAAAAAAGAAGGAAAGTGAAAGATAAATCGATAAAAACAATGAAATAAACAAAAAAAATAGCAAAAGAAAAATCGGAGAAGAAAAATAAGAAACCAAAGAAAACACAAAACAAAATGAAAATGAATAAAGAATAAAAATGAGGAAAAGGGAATGAAAAGAGAAAACCCCAGTAAAAACAGGGAAATAGACAAAGAAAACCCATTGAAAAAACAAAACAAAAAAACCAGTGTAAAAGTCAGCTCTTATGCTTCTAATAGGTTGCGTACTACTAGGAGATGGTCTCCTAGGAGATGATAGGGAATGAACCTGGTTTTCCATTAGCTTGATTAACATTTTTCAAATACAAGATTAACATTTTTGAATACATGGTCAACATTTTTTACATCAAAACTTTTAAACATTTCCATGTTCATGATTAATATTTGAAAATACAAGATTAACATGTTCTTAACACATGATCAATATTTTTTCTATACACGTTTAACATTTTCCAAATACTCATTCAACATTTTTCAAATGCTTCATTCACATTAATGCTTCATTCACATTACTATAAATTATCATTTTTAAAACACATGGTCAAGATTTTTTTATACACATTTAACATTTTTCAAATGCCTGAGTTACATTTTTTCAAATACTTGTTCAACATTTTTTTCAGATACTTGTTCATCATCTTTTGAATATATGGTCAACATTTCTTCCATACTCCCGCCGTCCGGTGAAAGGTCTACATATAAAGTTTTCAGATATATATAGCTTGTTTGGCTCCCCAGATTTCATTTCATTGGATAGAAATGAAATGAAATGAAATCTCTGTTAGGATTTCATTTTGTTGATTGTTGATTCCAAATCCAAATTTCATGTTTGGCTGACACATAGCATTCATCAACTGAAATGAATATACGCCAAGTTTGGATGACACTATGAGATGCGATCATTAACCAACAGTAAAATAACCAAGGTTTAGTCCAAAGTAAATAATACAACTAACCTACCAGATCCAGTAGAAGGAACCAGCAGCCCCTATATCATCAAATAAAAAAATGGAGGTGGAGGAGAGAAACAAGATCTCTTTGTACCTACCTGATGGTGTCAGGAGGAATGCGTCGGCGGTAGTCTTGCTGGGCTCCACAAGCTTCTCCACCAGCACCTGGTTCAGCGAAGGAATCCTCCCCTTCCCACCTGGATCTGGTGCTGAGAGAAGAGGATAGAACTATGGTAGAAGATGGTATCCATTTGGACGCCGTGGGTTCTTTGGGCGGTGGCGCGTCGGGAGCGAGATGAGAGGGGGCTGGGGGCACGACGAGAGGCGGTGGCCATTGTGTTCCCTGACGGCAGGGCGGCGGGAGCGAGATGAGAGGGCGACGGGGGCGGGTGGATTTGGGAAATGACAGCTGATTGACCGGGATTTGGCTTACATGTCATTTCAATCATCTAGAATTATACTATGATTTCCGATGCCCAAATCCGGGACAGCCAAACATGTTGGTATCGGAATTTGCAACTGAATTCCGCTAATTTCGACCCAAATGATGGGTGCCAAATGACCTGTTAGAGTATTTGGAGGCGTAAATGAAAGTAGAAATCCAAAAAGGAAAAAATCAGAAAAAACAGAAACAGAAACGAATCACTAGCGTCCGGCAGAATGCGCCGGCCCATACGCTTGCTCGAAAGCGAGGCGGAAGTTCGTGTGGCTTAATGCGAGACATAGTTGACTCCGAGGCCTCCTATACGGCGCAGCACCCCCCCCCCCCACCCCCACCCCCCCGCTCCCCTTCTGGCCCGGCCCATGTTTGGCCGGGACGCTGCCTTTTTTGCGGATGTTTCCTTTTTCTTTTTTTCCTTTTCTTCTTTTCTTTTTTTCAATAATTCAAGATATCAAAAGGTCCTCAATTTCAGAAAATTGCGAATTTCGAATAAAACAATCATGATTTTGAAAAAGATACTCAGTAATTCAAAAATTGTTGATGAATTTGGCAAAAAATGTTCATGAATTTCAAACAATGTTCATGATTTCAAAAAAGTTCGTGAAATTGAAAAATGTCACGGATTTGTAAAAAATGTTCATGATTTCAAAAAGTTGTCTAGAATTTAAAAAATGTTCATGATTCAAAATAATATACATGATTCAAAAAATGATCATGAATTTAAAAATTGTTCGTGAATTCAAAAAAATCAAGAATTTATAAGAAAATTTTTCATGATTTCAAAAAATGGTCAGGAGTTTCAACAAAATGTTCACGAATTTAAAAAATGCTCATCATTTAAGAGAATGTTCATAAAGTTCTAAAAAATGTTCGTGATCTATAAAAAAATGTTCATGGTTTCAAAAAATATACATGATTTAAGAGTATGTTCACAAAGTTGTCAAAACAAAACCATGATTTCCAAAAAATGTGCATCTTTGAAAAAATGTTCATGATTTCAAAAAATTGCATTAAATTTAAAAGTTGTCCATGATTCAAAAAAATGTTCATGAGTTTTTAAAAAATGTTCACGAATTTGAAAACATGTTCATCATTTAAGAGAATGTTCATAAAGTTCTAAAGAAAGTTCATGATTTTGAAAAAATGTTCAGGGGTTATAGAAAAATGTTCATGGTTTCAAAAAAATGTACATGACTTAAGAGAATGTTCACAAGTTTGTCAAAACAAAACCATGTTTTCCAAAAAAATGTTCATCTTTGAAAAAAATCACGTAAAAATGCGAGTTTAGAATATTTTCATAAATTGAAAAACAAGAATAAATTGAAAACAAAATAAGAGAAAAAAAGAAAACAGAAAAATATGAAAAATATGAAAAATGGAAAAAAAAACAGAACTATAGGACTCGCTCCCTGTACGTTCGCCGTGCTCCGTATTTTTTTCGTTTTCTGTCGGTTTGTTTTTTAATCCTCTTGTTTTTTTACCGGTTTCCTTCGGGTTTGTTTTTACTTTATAAACTTCTACTTTCTTTGTTTTCATTGGTTTCCTTCTTTTTCTACGAAAAAACTAACGCCCGCACGTGTGGCATCTTACACATCGCCACACGTGTGGCATCTTGCACATCGCCTAAACGCTTTCATCACCACTCATTTTGTCACGTATGAACATATGACATCAGCAGGAATCTTTTTGGTTTTGACTTAAAAATGTTTTATCTCCTAATTAAAAAATCAAATTAAAAATTCGTTTTCACCATTAAATCCGTCTCAACAAGATCTTCAAAACTTGACCCCATATTGATATGTTTCGATAAAAAAAATTATCGAAAAGTTGCCATGATGTTTACACTGTAGTTGGCATAGTGCTTAAACTAAAGTTGCAATGTGGCAATTTTAGTTTGTAGAGCATGGTAATTTTAGTTTTTTTTATGATGGCAATTCTAGTACTTTGACCATGAAAATTATTTTTTGTATGAACCATGGCAATTTTAGTTTATGGTTCATGGCAAGTCTAGTTTCTTAGTTCCCTGTTTTATAATATGTCAAAATTTACTTTTAAATGTAGAAGAAAATAGCTGAAACATATCATAACAACTTCAGTGTAAACATCATGGCAATTCATGTGCAATAGACATGGCAACTTTTAATAAAAAAATTCATCAAAATATATTGATATGAGATCTAGTTTCGAAGATCTCGTCGCGAGGGTTTAATGGTGAAAACGGATCTTCAATCGGATTTTTCATTTAAGAGATAAAACATTTTAAAAACTAAAAATCCAAAAAGATTGCCAAATGCATGCATGCAGTGACGTGGCGCAGTCTGTGTATTATAGGACGTGTGGGCGGGTTTAGCTCCCACCGCACATGTGGGTGTTAGCGTTGTCCCTTTTCTAATGTTTTCTGGTTTTAAATTTTCTTGTCTTTCTTCTTTTTTATTTTGTAATTTTTTCTTGGTTATCATTGGTTTCTTCTTTATTTCTCTTTTTCTTTATTCTTCGATTTTTGTTGATTCTTTCTTTGGTCTTCATTGTTTCTTGTTTTCATCATTTCTCTTTCTTTGTCACCGTTTTCCTTCGGTTTCCTTTGAGTTTTTCTTTCTTTCTATTTACGTGTTTTTCTTCATGGTTTCATCATTTTTCTGCAGTTTCAAAACATTTTTCATTGAGAATTGTTTTTGTTTATGTGTTGTTTATATTTGTTTTCTTGATTTTCTGTGTACATTTTTCTTGTACATGTGAAATATTATTTTTACACATGTTAAACGTTTCTTAAATATACAACTAAAAATTTTTGATGTCTACATTTTTGTATACATCATCAATATGTTTTTATACATGTTAAAAAATTAAATTCATGATTCACATTTTTTAAATATAGTAGTTTGAGAACTACTTTTTTTTGTACATATTGTACATTTTCTTCATAGGGAATAATTTTCTTATAAATTATTAACATTTATGTTTGATGACTGCTTTTTCATACACATTGTACATTTATCATGTATATCGGGAACATTAGGATGGCTCTTCATCAACATATATTAAATCGTGTGTATTAGGCTGGCTTAGTCTACGGTTGGGAGAGTGCACTACAACAACAGTTCCATCGTGCGACTAGCCGCATGCTGGGCCACTTGACAAGTGTTTCCCAATAACATTCGGGAGGTGCGCGATGGCCTGCCCCAGCTACTAGTGTACAGTAGTAATCGAGCACGTGCAAATGCACGTTGTCATCGTGGCAAAAATCATGCCCTCATAAGGTATATATACACCACCCAATGTTTACTTTCACAAAATATGTATAATATGAAATTTCTATCATGATAAAATATCACAAGAATTTTGGGCTCATTGTCAGCATTGTCAAGAGAAATTATGTGATATCTGTAACTTCTCATACCTATATATTATACATGAGAAAATATTTCTTACATTGATTTTAAACCATGTATTGCCATAATGTTGAAGCATATGAACACCAATTAAAGTAATAACTTTGGCAACTCTCACCCTATAATCTCAGTGATCATGCCATGGTCTATTGACACATTTCCACATAAATGACAGGCAACACATAATTGTTGTGTGAAGTGAGGTCTGATTATGCTCAAAGTGCGCACCTTTATGACCATGAATATAATAATCTATTGTCTCAGTAGTACACTATTCATGTGCAATGGCTGCGATAAAAAAAGTCTAATATAAAATCATGGGGAAACACTATAATCACTAAATATAAAAGGGAGAAAGATAATATACTTGTGGAGAACATGGCATTTCACATTTGAGAAAGCAGTATAATCTTTGTTAACAAGGTCACCCTCACCAGATCGAGAAGAAGATGCACCCAATTGATAAAGATATGCGATACACCGATTTCTGTACGAAAAAGACAAATGCAAATTACAGACAATCGGCAACAAATCATACATGCACCTTCTTTAGAGTACATATATGTCTAATTATCTGTAAGTTCACATCTATAATTTTTATACATGATTGCAGTCCCTGTATTTTCCAGCTCAGTTTTTCTCACATGAGCCATTTCCTCATATTGCCAATAAAATAGCAGCTCCTGCTACTTTCATGGAAAAAAAAGACTTGCACATACATGCAAATCAGAATGGATAGAGCATGGTTAAATATGGTACCAGTGACATTTAAGTGGTTACGTAAGGCTGCTTAATTCCTACCAAGAGAACTGATACACACAGATCAGAGCATGGTTAATTTCTAACATCAGTCATAGCACATCATAGGCCAACTTGAAGGCAAGAATTTGGATCAGATGAAATACAAGTATGGAGAAACAACTAAAACAGTCAAACTATCCACCCTTTACGTACATACATATATTCTTCAACCACATAATCTGCTATCACTGTAATGTCAAAAAAGGAATATTCTGATCAATGTATTTTTTCAATTATAGATGGGGAACCAGGAAAGCTACATCATGTACCTTAAAAGTCAGTTCACAAAATGTATCATGTATGTTCAATTAAGAGTAACCTTTGATTCTGAATAAAATCCCCATGGTGTGCCACTACTTATTACACAAACATGTGTGTCTGGACTATTTGAAAAATACATAATGGGTGCCGGAGTTTTGGCAGTCAATCAAAAGAAATATAAAATGCAGTGGTTTCCTGCAATTTACCATTCCACTGGAACCATGTCATCATGCACTATGTGGCAGTATCCACAAACAATTCAAAAGGACATGAAACAGCGAGTTCAACCAAAGAAGGATTGTGCAAAGTAGAGTGAGAAGAGTACCCAAGTTTCTTCCTGATTAGATAATTGACATAAATTTTCATGATTAAATTGATGAACAAGTCAGATCAAGCAAATAACAGCAAATGTTCTTCCTGATTACATAAATCAACGATTCAGAAGAGAGTGAATGTAAATTGGTAGGATACTGGGGAAGAGAGTAATTTCGGTATCTTGGTCATCCAGGTTTGATTGTGTCATTGTTTTATGAAGAGAAAATTTGTTTTATCTAAGCGGACTACATTGATGATATATATGTTGAACATCAGCCGGCATAATAGTAACGCAATCATTCTGTCACAATGCTCTAAATGAAAACAATATATAGAAGGGCACAGAGAGAATGGTGAAGATCATTTAAAGCATCAGAAATTAGTTTATTATAAAGATAAAATAAAGAATTGAGGATTGACCTCTATATGCCTGGGGAAATGTACAGTACGTGTATATCTCACAGAATTTAAGATGCATAGAATAAAGAAAAGAATGTAGGATGGAATATGTATTTTGTTAGTAGGAGATATTGAGAAGATCAATTCTTAAATGTTGCAAACAAAGTAAGCACAAACTCTTGTTAAAAGAAACTTACTTGAAGCAGAAGAGGACCGGGGGCGGCGGGGCAGAGGCCAAGCTGAGCGACTCGGGTGGCGAAGGGCGACGGGCGGCTCCCGTGGCGAAGGGGCGGCGGCTCCGGCAGAGGAAGGGGCGACGGCTCCCGCGGCGAAGGGGCGGCGGCTCCAGCGTCGGAAGGGGGCGGCGGCTCCCGTGGCCGAAGGTGGCGGCGGCTCCGGCGGCGGAAGGGGGCGGCGGCTCCGGCGGCGCGGCTCCCGTGTCGGCTAACGGCTGCGGGAGGAGGAGGAGGGGGCGAGAGGTCGTGCAGGGCTGCGGGCGTGCTTGGCAGCGGGTTTTTTTAGCGCGAGGGTTGGGGGAGGGTTAGCGATCGATGGACGTGGCTTAATGCGTGGTTTGCAGTGTTAAATATAGAAGGAATAAGGGCCATTAGATATTGATGATGGATGGATCTGATTGTTTGAATCTGCTCCTCTCTTCTTTTTATAGTGGTAGTAGATGAATTTTGCACAAAAGTTGGGTAATTCAACTAAGAAAGTACACTTGAATTACGAGTAGTGCCATCTTACCTCAGATGGAAAAACTTTTAATTTATGAGCAAGCGTGTGTTGCTACCCCTAAAAAATTACGTAAGTCTGCTACGATTCACTATCATAAACAGGTATATGCACCACTGGAAAATGTAATCATAACAATTGGAAACTAAACATCAGCCATGTCATGAGCTTCTTTTCCAACAACACTGGTCTTATTTGAGGACCAAAGCAGTATTTCACTGAGAGCGGCGTTGCAGCACCCGAGCACCAATGCTCTCTATATTTGACTTTTTCAAATTCGTATTTTTGAAGTTTCAAAATAATGTGAAATTATTTCCTGGGATGCATATACACATTCCGAATACCCGTTGCAAGTTTCGCTACAAATCTCGTTTTGTTTTGGACTATAGAAAAAAAACAAATTTCTGACAATATATAGGAGAAAAAAGGTGCCATTTTTGTCAGAAATTTCTCTTTTTTGCATTTCCCAAAATACAAAGTATTTCTTCTCTAGATTTCTACCAGTCCTTAGGAATATGTGTATGTATTCACATATTTGTTTTTAGATTTTTTTGAGCATCGAAAGTGTGTTTTTCAAAAAATTCAAATATCAAGAGCAATGAAGCTCGGTAGCTGCAGGCACTTTTCGTATTTCACTTGGCATCTTCTTCCTGAATGTTTGTATATGCTCCAGACTGAAGTAAGATCTAAGCTCAGATCCATTCCAGTTTTGCATACATTTTGTAGTGAAAATTCCGCAAGAGCATCTGCAGTTGAAGTGTGAGGATCCGATTTCTTCTTCAGAGGAGATATAATGCTACTCATTTCTTCTTTGCAATGCGTCCTCAACTTTTCAGTTTCCTTTGAATTGCACGGCAACACCTCACTCTTCAAAAAAATCCAGAGAAAGGATTCAAATGGGTGGAGATTCACGGGAGGAGTTTTCGGGACGAGAGATTCAGAATAATTGTTTTTTTTTTTCTTCGTGATTATCTCTCCTGTTGATATGACAAGAGAGTCGGGGGCGTTTTCTTATCAGCATGAGGTAGGAGGTGGCCGGTTGAAGGAAATAAATTTACACATGCAAATTGCTTGGGCCAAGTATTTCTTTTTAGAAAAAAAGGATGACCCCCGGCCTCTGCATCTGGGCGATGCATGCGGCTATTTTATTAATTATTCTCATAAGACCTTACAAAGTCATACAACAGTAAAACTAAAGTCGTCGTCTAAGCAATAAACTGTTGCTACACATATCCAGTTGATGAAGGGGCACAGATAGCCTGGGCCTAATACCGAACAGACATCGCAGCCAAGCCTAACATCTAAGACCTGAGACCCCAACCTAGCCACTTGCCGGGTCTGGGGCACACACTGGTTCGGCGTGCTCTCAGAGGCCGCCGCCGCCAACTGCCACCGCTCCATCTTCAGAACTGTACTGATGCATCAACTTTGCTCGGTCTAGCTATCGTCAACGCCACCATGGCGCCCAACGACACCTCCTCCCTGCACGCAAACAGCTGAGCACGTCGCGGTTGCCACTGATACATCTCAACGCCATGCTGCCAAGTACCATCAGCCGACACAACTTGAAGTCCTTGGAAGATCTGTCGTGCGTAGCACCTGCCGACCAGGCATGACAAAGCGTAGCACCTGTCGGTCAGGCATGACTTGACATCTCCAGCGAAGCTCCGTGCAAGACGAAGCCGCTCCATCTCCTGCCTCTGACTTTCAGCGCTGCTCCACAAACGATGCTCCCAAGAGAGAAACGACACCGCAGTGCCGCCATTGTCCGATCTGGAACACCAGATCCTAGGGTTTCTCCCGGAGCAGCACGAGTGGGTCGACAGTAGTTACACGACGATGCCTCCATCAAGGTAACGGCGAGAGCACCGCCATCGCCTGCCGTCGGCTCGGTTTTCATCGGCAACCATGTCTCCCCTACCCGCAGCCGGGACTAGATGATGGATCTCAAGATCCGATCACCAAGCCTCTGGCCGGCCATCTCTGGAAGAAGATGACCACCATGTCCACCAGCGTCACCACGCCGGGCACGCGTAGCCGCCAGCACCCCCCATGGTGCCTAGAGGCCGACAAGCCCCGACGAACACCACACCTCGCCAGCCGCCATGGCCCAGACCCAAGCATCACCAGATCCAGATCGGATCGGGGTCAAGGGCCCCAAGCCGCAGCCGTCGCGGAGGCAACACCACTGGACGGTGCCCTGCCCTTCACCCCGCCGTAGTACCGAGTCATCGCCGGAGCTCCGCTGCGCCACGCCGCCAAGCCGCCGCCGGAAGAACTCGCGCCGCCGCCAGGGGAGAGAGAGAGAGACGCGCCAGGGAGAGGCCCCACCGCCGTCGGCACTGCCCAGGCTTTGCTCGGCTGTGTCCCTCGGCGGCGGCGAGGAAGGAGGGAGGGTGGAGGAGGGCCGGCGGCGGAGGGATCTAGGGTTCCCCCGAGTCGCCTTAGAGAGGGACGCGAGGGACGAGGGGACAAGGAACGAGGGATGGGGGACGAGGGCAAAGTTGCGGCAAGTCCTTAATAGCATCAACACTTCATATCTTGTAAGGCAAGAGGGGCCATGTCAAGATAATTGGATCCGATATGCTTGTAGCAACCACTCTGCGTAACAGTTGCCCCAACGGTGTTACTTCGCAGGCGAATCGGGCGGCGAAGCGCGCCGCCTCCTCCTCCTCCCATGTCCTCCCCCCGTTATCGCATGAGTAGGCCGGCCAGAAATCCCGCCACGTCTTCGAGGATGGTGATGGCGAGGCATCTCGACTGCTCCCGGTGGTGCTGCATTAGGATGGAGAGGGCTGCCAATGGCTCATTTGCGGAGCGCGCTGATGACATCACAACAGTCTTCGATGGTAGTATTTCATCCAAATTTATTGATTCGAGACAAGGGGACCAAAGAATATTTATAAGTCTTAACAATTGAGTTGTCAATTCTACCAAACCTGAGAATCACTTCATTGCAGCAATTTATTAGTATCACAACAATATGATAGCAATAGTAACAAAGTAACAACAGTAGTAACAATAGAGGAAGTTTTGTAGCAAACAAAGCAGCAGTAGTAACGTGAGCACGGACAATAATATTAAAGCATAGGTATGGAGTAGTGGTTAATATTCAGATGAGATTCAATATGTAACTATCACAACCTAGAGTAATACACAATAGCTTCAATTCATCAGTCATATGTAGACATGTATTTCGTATATAGTCATACGTGCTTGTGATAAGAACTTGCATGAAATCTTTTGTCCTACCCTCCCGTGGCAGCGGGGCCTAATGGAAGCTAAGGGAAATTAAGGCGCTCCTTTTAATACATAACTGAAACAAAACATTAACACATGGTGAATACATAAACTTCTAAAATTAAAGTACTCCCCATCGATATCTCAATTCATGGTTGTAAGTGCATCTAGTGCTACCTCTTGTTGTTTTTGGAGTATTGACGACAAACTTGGTTGAGGGACTAATGTGTTTATGAGATTCACAGGAGAACACAGGTAAAAGTCCCTAGAGATTCGACTTACCCATCAAAGATGACTCCTAAAAATGTATGAAGACAGTGAAGATAATGATGGTACGTGAAGACATTCGTTTGAAGACAATGGAACGTGAAGACTTTTGCCTCCAGACAATGGAGCGCGACGACATAGTCTTTTGATAGTTTCATTTTCTTCTTTCTTTAGTCATAGGAATAACCGTGTTGTTAAGTGGGGTAGATGTAAACAAAGTTAAAAACTGACGTGATGCTCAACCCAAAATCCTATGTCTTCCAGTGAAGACAATGAGAGGGAACCTTTTCCAGCATTGGTTGAGTCAGCTTTACTTGGAGCTCAAGTAAAGTTGTCGCGTGTGTTTGAAATCCGACTGTTGGACACGTGTCGGTTGGCCACTAACGTAGGGTCATTTTGGTCATATCATGTCGGGTTGCCTCCTAGCTATAAATAACCCACCCCCTCCACCATAAGTTGGTGGCTGCTCCGAGTTATTACACGGCTATTGTCATTTGAGAGCAACCCACCTCTTAAGCCTTTGAGAGAAATTCCTTGCGAGGACAAACCCAAAACACCCAGAGCCCAAAGTGATTGAGCATCACTGAAGCCTTTCTGTTCTGCGCGAACCAAAGACCTGTTACACTTGAAGACTGTGATCTTCCAGCCGGTTAGGCATCGTGTTCTGAGCATCCAAGAGTCATTGTGGATTACTGATGAACGAAGTCTGTGAAGGTTTGGAAGTCTACCTTGAAGACTTACCTGAGTGATTGGGTGAGATTTACAGATATTAGTGCTACTTCTTGAGCTTGCGTTGGTTTTTCCCCTGAAGAGGAAAAGGTGATGCAGCAAAGTAGAGATAAGTATTTCCCTCAGTTTGAGAACCAAGTTATCAATCCAGTAGGAGACGATGCACAAGTCGTCGAATACCTGCACAAACAATCAAACAACTTGCACCCAACATGATAAAGGGGTTGTCAATCCCTTCACGGTTACTTGCAAAGGTGAGATCTGATAGAGATAGATAAATGGTAAACTAAATATTTTTGGTATTTTTCGTTTATAGATCGGAAAGTAAAAGATTGCAAAAAGAGTAAATCAAAAACTTATATGATGGAAAATAGACCTGGGGCGCTATTTTTGGATGAGTTCCATGTCGTACTGGAATGCACAAAAAGCAGAGCCCTGAGAGAAGCGCTAAGGAAAGTTTGGGACCTTCCTCCTGAGTTTGCATTCCGCCGTACGGGTCCGGATTGGCTTCAGATGTTACTATGCCCTGAAACCGAAGAAGTCAAAGCAAGAATTCTCATGATGCTTTGGAGAAGCTGGCATTTGCGTGATGATATTGTGCATGGGAACGGGAGAGAGTCCATTACAAAATCTGTTATGTTCCTACTGCAGTATGAGGATGACATGGCAAGGGCATCCTTGACGCAAGGCTCTGAGTCAGTAAAGGATCTATGGACCTTGGCCATTAAAATGCCCCATGCTACCGCACCGGAGTGTAGACAATGGTCTGCTCCGACAGAGAACCATCAAAATTAACTCAGATGCGGCCTACCTGCCTGACACAGGAAATTGTTGGGTGGGAGCTCTTGCTAGGAACTACAGGGAGCGGATCATGTTGTGCATGGGGAAACAGATGCCCACATCGAATAATGTGGAAGAGGCGGAGGCCAAGGCCGCCCTGTGTGGGCTGCAAGCGTTGGTGTCAATATATACAGGTCCTGTAGAGGTGGAAATGGACTGCCAATCAGTTATCAAGGAACTGCCAGCTGCTGGTCCTAGCCTGTCTCCCTGCTATGTTGTGATTCGTGACATCAAGGCGACCCTGCACCAGTTTGCGTCGCACAAACTATCGTATGTTGGGCGGGAGTGCAACAAACTAGCGCATGAACTAGCCACAGAAGCAAGGAAGGTGGGAGATCTGCATATTGTCGGCGGAGTTCAAGAAAGACTGCGTGCAATGATGCTTAAGGAGTGTAGCACCCATCCCGAGTAAATCTTATTCAGGTTTCTCAAAAAAAGACCCAGGGGCCATAGGTTTCACAAGAGGCTTCTCTCAAGATAGAAAATAATGCGGTGGGTGAACAAATTACTGCCAAGCAATTGATAGAAAAGCGTAAAGTTATGACGATATCTAAGGCAATGATTATGAATATAGGCATCACGTCCGTGTCAAGTAGACCGAAACGATTCTGCATCTACTACTATTACTCCACACATCGACCGCTATCCAACATGCATCTAGAGTATTAAGTTCATAAAGAACAGAGTAACACATTAAGCAAGATGACATGATGTAGAGGAATTAACTCAAGCAATATGATGAAAACCCCATCTTTTTATCCTCGATGACAACAATACAATACGTGTCTTGCTGCCCCTACTGTCACTGGGAAAGGACACCACAAGTTTGAACCCAAAACTAAGCACTTCTCCCATTGCAAGAAAACCAATCTAGTTGGCCAAACCAAACCGGTAATTCAAAGAGAATTACAAAGATATCAAATTATGCATAAAAGAATTCAGAGGAGATTCAAACAATATTCATAGATAAGCTGATCATAAATCCACAATTCATCGGATCTCGACAAACACACCGCAAAAGAGTATTACATCGAATAGATCTCCAAGAACAACGAGGAGAACATGGTATTGAGAATCAAAGAGAGAGAAGAAACCATCTATCTACTAGCTATGGACCCGTAGGTCTGTGGTAAACTACTCACGCTTCATCGGAAGGGCAATAGAGTTGATGTAGAAGCCCTCCGTGATCGAATCCCCCTCCGACAAGATGCCGAAAAAGGCCCCTAGATGGGATCTCACGGGTACAGAAGGTTGCGGCGGTGGAAAAGTGTTTTCGTGGCTCCCCCTGTTGGTTTGGGGATATAAGAGTATATATAGGTGAAGAAATTATGTCAAGAGGTGCACGAGGGGCCCACAAGGGTGGGGGGGGGGGGCGCCCTCCGTCCTTGTGGCTGCCTCGTGGCTCCTCCGACTTCATCTCCAAGTCTTCTTGTCCAAGAAAAATAATCGCGAAGGTTTTATTCCGTTTGGTATTCCTTTTCTGCGAATCTCAAAAATAAGGAAAAAACAGGAACTAGCACTGGGCTCTAGGTTAATAGGTTACCCCCAAAAATAATATAAAATAGCATATTAATACATATAAAATATCCAAAACGGATAATATAATAGCATGGAACAATAAAAAATATAGACACATTGGAGACGTATGAATTAGCTCAAGGGGAATAAGGTGAAGACTAGGTCTTCAGAGTTTAATCTTAGCCTAACCACATACAGCTGTCACAGCAGCTGGAATTGGTCAAACAAATCACGTGTCTTCTCCGAGCAACTGGTTATATCACTTCACTCCTTTACTTATTGTTTAGTTTCGTGAAGCCTTTACATGCTCATTCTATTCGAAGACATTGTGTGAAGACATTTCTTCTGATTACATCTTTGTCTTCACACTCTTCCTTAATTCTTCTCTACTACCTAGTTGTTGTCTATCTTCGCATCTTACTTCAATTGTTGTTGACATACCAGCTTGCCTAGTGTAGTTTATCTTTCGTTGTATTCTGTTTAGTGACTATTTTGCTTCCACGTCTTCGAGGACATTGCCTGTTTCGAAGACTTTTATAAAAATCGTCTATTCACCCCCCTCTAGTCGACCACTAGCACTTTTAATGGTCACCTTGGAAGTCTAAGGTTCGGAATGATAACAGAGGTATACAACTTGCAGGTAAGATCAGCATCTCAAATATATTCATGAAAGCATAAGTGTCCAGGTACGAAATCATGACACCTGGTCCCTACTAACAAGCATTAAGCATAGCAAAGTCATAACAATATCAATCTCAGAACATAGTGAATACTAAGGATCAATCCCTAACAAATTAACATGATTACATAATAAATCTCATTCATCTCCATCTACCTCTAGTATGCCTGCAAGGGATTACACACTCTTAGTGGTGAGAATCGGGAAATAATTGATGGAGAAGGGTTAGTGATGACGACGATGACGAATCCTTCTCTCCAGAGCCACAAACGGACTCCAGATTAGGGCTCCCAATGAGGACAAGAGACGGTGACAGCTCCGTATCATAAAACGCGATGAAACGTTCTTTCTTATTTTCTTGGGAAGATGGATGTCGGCGGCTCCAGTATTTTTTTATTTATTCCATAAAAAATCTCCGTGAAGTTTCGTCCAATTCCGAGAATTTTTATTTCTGCACAAAAAATAACACCAAGGTAGTTCCGCTTAAAACAATGTTAGTCTTGGTTAGTTTCATTCAAATCATGTAAATTAGAGGCCAAAACAAAAAGTAAATACGTTGGAGACTATCATACGCGCGAATCTGGCTCGTTGGAGCCATGGATGTGGCATGCAGAGGAGGATCTTGTGGCTAGACCTGAAGTCAGGAATATATGGATCGGCAACCGCATGCGCCCGTCAGCACCAAGCCATCCACGGATCGCCCGCGGGGATGTATCCTGTGCACCCGCACTAATGGTGCTACCGGTGCACCGGATGCTATAGAACATTTTAAAAAAAATCTAAAAAAATTAGCACATTAACACACATCAATGTATGATGTCACAAAATTTTGTATGAAAGTTTAAAACATTTTTAAGATACAAAAATGACATCAGTGTGATAATGGGCCAAATCTAATGCCCAAATTATGTTATGTACTATTCAGTGTTGAATTTTTCATTTTTGTTTTTTGAGTTATGTTTCAAATTTTGACTTGAAATTTTGTGACAACCTACATTGATGTTGTGTGAATGTGCTATTTTTTTCAGAATCCTTCGAACATTTTAAAGCGGTATATGAGTTTGGTGCATCGGTAGCACCACAAGCTCCGGTGCACCAGATATTTTCCCGATCGCCAGCTGCTCCTTGCGGCTAGTGAAGGCAGGTGGCGAGTGCGGCATCTGGCTGGAATCGCATGCGTCGGGCTCTCTACTAGGAGGTGGACCATGGCTGCAAGGTGTTGCACTTCTACGTTGGCGGTGACAGGCCGATAGCGCTATGGTCCATGGCTTGATGGTGGTGATTCAGATACGGTCGAACGAGCGGGGTGATTACAGATTGTGCTGCAGTTACCTTCTACATCTCCACGACGACGATGGTCACCAAAGATCTTTCATAGTGTTCATCTCTAAAGATCCAATGGTTAATCTTCGTGAAGCACCTCGGACGCCAAGGCATGACGTCCGGAGCAAAGTGTCTAGCAGCCTCGTGAACTACGGACGAGGCCGATGTGTCCAGGGTTGAGATCGATGGTTCTTTTTTTTAATGTTGGCTGGAGAGCTACCAACTTTGTTGATCAAAAAGAGGTATTACAAGAACACCCTCAAAGAAGGAATGCACCGCATAAAGGTGAATGGTAAAAAAGAAGAAGAAAAATAGTGTTGCATAATTTATTAAGGAAAACCAGGCAAAAACCAAGCAGCGCCTAGCTAGACTAGGACTAAAACAACACGACACATACAAGGCGCCGGAAAGCCAAAAATACCACAACACACCCGGGTAGGCACTCGAGCGCCTACATTGTTACCAGAGTGCACACCAACAATCGTCCTATTGTACTAGGCTACCACGAGCATATCTGCAAACATCGAGGACACCTGAGAGGAACGATATGCCCGAAAGAGCGAGACATATGCCGCTCCGATCCTAGGAGGCAAGCACACATAGGTTGCCCAACACTACTTTTGTATGTGAAGGTTGCTCCTGCTGCTTTCACCGTCGACCGAATGACCAGTCCCAAAAGGATGCACCACCAAAAGCTCCAAGCTCACCAAAAATGCTGCCCGCTCTAGATCCACCACACCACCACAGACCAAGTGCTCCCCACACCGAACTTGACTTCAAGGAAATGCTTCCAACAAAGTAATGACGCCACTGACGCCACCCTTACACACAGTTTTCGCCGGGGGACAAGAAGATGGAGTAGGGAGAGGTGTCGGATCCCCTCGATGGCGCCTCCAACAAGGAAAATCCCACCCGAAGGCATCATTCGCCATCAGCCCAAACCGAGTTAAGCATGACTTTCGTCAGGGAACCGAGCACCTATGACGCGTCGTGAAGCGGCCCCTCTCAGCGCGCGAACCGCGGATCCAAAGCCCTGCCGAGCGCCAGTGGATCTCCTCGGCGCGTCGTGAAGCGGCCCCTCTCGGCGCGCCGCACCAGCAGGGGATAGAGCCCCGCCGCCGCCTTCCTCGGGGCCGGGCCGGCTTCGCCGGCACGCGCCCTCTGACGGTGGCGAGACGGGTGAGGGAGAAGGAGAACCGTGGCGGCGCTAGGGTTTCCGCCCCACGTGTGGCCCAGAGCGAGGCGACGCGGGGGGCCGTTTTTCCTGCGAGATGGATGGTTCTCGGCGTGCATCGCGCATCCAGCGTCCGGAAGAGACCAGAGAGCGAGTGGCATCATTAGCTTATTCTGATTTGTGCCCGAAAGTGGAGCAAGTAGCCGGCCAGTGACGTGCACCACTGATCGAACACCATCTGGCCGGCATCGATCCATCTCTTCTGCAGCCGGGACGGCCATCACCAGTCCTGGGCGGCCAGGATCGGCCCACGTGCACGGTAGAGCCCAGCCAGCCAGCCAATCAGGCGGGGCCTCCCCCCATTGGCCGGCCCGCGCGCATCCGGGCCCGCACGCTCGGCCTGCCACACTCTTCAACAACCAACCAGACCACCCACTCCTCTCGCCCCCATCACGCCTCCGCTCCATCCATTCCATCCTCTCCGCCTCCGCCTCCGGTCAGCTCGCCAGATCCTACCTCCACGCGCCGGCCATGGCGTCCGGGAAGCACTTCAAGTACGTCGTCCTCGGCGGCGGGGTCTCCGGGGTAAGCGCGCACCTCCGTCCGCTCCGTTTCGGGGGGTTCGATCGATCGACTGCCTTTCTTCCCGGATCTCACATCGCGGCTTTTGCTGGCGCAGGGGTACGCGGCGCGGGAGTTCGCCAAGCAGGGCGTGCAGCCGGGGGAGCTCGCCATCATCTCCAAGGAGGCCGTACGTAATTCTCCCTTCCCCCCTCTCCCCTCTCTGCTCTGCCTCTACGCATTTCTGGATGGATGGATGTTTTGGACTCCGGTGTTCCCCTAAAGGAATCCAATTCTAGACGTTTCTATCACCCCGGCAGCCGTACGTTCACTGAATTACAGTTGTGCCATGGATAAATAAGCGTTTAATCTTCCTAGTATGCTCGTACTGAATCTCTAGTTTATCTTCAAATTACCACCACCTTGGTCTCATATCAATTGTCTCTAAAACGGATGTATCTAGACGCATTTCGGTGCTAGATACATCCGTTTGAGCGACAATTAATATGTGAGGGAGGGAGTACTAGTCACTGAAATCATGTTGGTTACTGTTAGCCGTATGTGAGCGAAAACTAGATTTCTAGCAGGACTGACCAACCTTCTCCCTGGGTCCCTGTAGTAGCACCCATGATTAGCCTATTCCTCATCTTGCTGCTGCTAATGTTTATCAGTTTATCAGTTTGGTCACCGCAAACAAGTCGTGGTTTTACTTATCTATCTAGTGAGAGTATATATGGTATAACATATTTCTTACCATGATTTTTGCTTCAGGTGGCTCCTTACGAGCGCCCTGCCCTCAGCAAGGCATACCTGTTCCCCCAGAGTAAGTTTTACAGTCCATGCCTTTTTACCTTGATGCCTGATTCACCCTATTTTTTAAACCGCATTTGATTAGCACACACGTCGTTAGGACCGACCCACTTTGCGTTTTTGTCTATGAACAGATCCTGCAAGATTGCCAGGATTCCATGTGTGCGTGGGAAGTGGAGGCGAGAGGCTCCTGCCTGAATGGTACTCAGAGAAAGGTATGTATTTCTGACCAAGTCCCCTGTATTTTTTTTGGCAGTTCATGGTTGTATGCGTTCTAACCTGCATCCTACACAATTTATCCAAACTGAGTTGTGATTACTTCCTTGCACAATTCTTTAGCTGTAAGGGTGTATGGCCCAGGCACCAGCCAAATGGCGGTATTAGCTTGTCATACTATCGCCTTTGGATATATCTTATTCACTGCACTGGCCCTGTGTGTGGATAATCCTACTGCTTAAGTAACTACTCATTCTTCTAGTTTTTCAAGGCAATTAATCAGGAAACGTTATTTCCTGTTCAATCTTGTGGTAAATAATTTTGTAACATATGAAACAGAGATCCTCAAATGAAACTATTCTGGCCTATTCAAAATTTGTTAGTATTCAGCAGACGATTTTCCCAGGGTCTATTTTCCTTTTGAGAACTAGGTTGACAAAGCAATATATGTCTGCAAGAGTATCCATTCCATGTGTTTGTTCTTAATGTAATGATTTTGCATCTGAGCATATTCATGATTCATGTATTGGCAGGCATCGAGCTTATCCTGAGCACTGAAATTGTCAAAGCTGATCTTGCTTCCAAGACTCTGACTAGTGAAGCTGGAGCAACCTTTACATATGAGATCTTGCTAATTGCTACTGGCTCCTCAGTATGTGTCATTGACTTCTTATTTTGATTTTGAACTGTCAGCAATTTGTTTTGTACATGAAGGGTATGCGATGGAACAAAATGTTGCCCTCGGACCTTATAAAAGAATTATCAATTACTAGCTGCTGTTGCTGTTACTTATGATGTAAAACTTATGTTTTGACTTGATTTTCAGGTCATTAAGCTCTCTGATTTTGGCACTCAAGGAGCTGATTCTAACAACATTCTGTACCTAAGGGAAGTTGACGATGCGGACCAGCTGTACGCAGCTATCCAAGCAAAGAAGGGTGGGAAGGCAGTGGTTGTTGGAGGAGGTTACATTGGCCTTGAACTAAGTGCAGTATTGAAGATGAACGATCTTGATGTGACTATGGTGTTCCCTGAACCTTGGTGCAGTAAGTGTCCATGACTCACATACTATCACTAATCTTTATTCAGCTTTGCCTCATTGCCTCATGCCACTAGCATGCAGTTACGATGTGAAGCAAACTATAATTAGAAGGTTATTCTGTTTTTGACAACTGTATAACGCAATAATTTCGTTTCTTGTAGTGCCTCGTCTCTTCACTGCCGAGATTGCAGCTTTCTACGAGAGTTACTATACCAACAAAGGAGTCAAGATCGTGAAGGGTACAGTTGCTATTGGTTTTGATGCTGACGCCAATGGTGATGTATGTACAGCTTCCAAATCTGAATTCAGCTCTACTGTTCTCATCGCAGGTGCATATGCTTATCACTTTGTTTCCTGCTTGCCAGGTGACTGCAGTTAAGCTAAAGGACGGCAGTGTGCTCGACGCTGATATTGTTGTCGTCGGTGTTGGGGGCAGACCGTTGACTAATCTCTTCAAAGGCCAAGTTGCCGAGGAGAAAGGTGGAATCAAGGTTAGTTTGCTTCAAACTTGCCCTTTATGGGTGCAGAAGTTTGTGTCGTTGTTCCAGTTAAAGAAATTGTATATGATTCTTCAACTGTATGCCCCCTTATCAAGAACGGCAGCTGGTCTGCCATAGCGTGTGCTATTTTCTCCTCTAAGCAGCTGCGTTTGTCAGCCCGGGCCATCTTGAGTTCCATTTTCGCTTGTTCTCGTTTATGCCCAAATTTCTGATGCGCCTGAACAAATTTCGTGCAGACCGATGCTTTTTTCGAAACAAGTGTCCCTGGAGTGTATGCCGTTGGCGACGTGGCGACCTTCCCGATGAAGATCTACAACGACGAGAGGAGAGTGGAGCATGTCGACCATTCCAGGAAGTCCGCGGAGCAGGCCGTGAAGGTGAGGACATATTTTCATCTTCCATTTTTCGCCATATGGCCTCTGAACTGCAACAACCAACACCACATCTCTATTTCCACCAGGCGATCAAGGGGAAAGAGGCGGGCTCTGCCGTGGAGGAGTACGACTACCTGCCCTACTTCTACTCGCGGTCGTTCGACCTGTCGTGGCAGTTCTACGGGGACAACGTCGGCGACGCCATCCTGTTCGGCGACGCCGACCCCAGCTCCGCCAAGCCCAAGTTCGGGTCGTACTGGGTCAAGGACGGCAAGTGCGTGGGCGCGTTCCTGGAGGGCGGGTTGCCGGACGAGAACGCCGCCATCGCCAAGCTCGCGAGGGCCCAGCCGCCCGCCGCCAGCCCCGACGAGCTCAAGGCCGCCGGCCTCCAGTTCGCCAGCAAGATCTGATGTGGCCGTGCCGCTGAAGTGTCACGTTGGGCATTAGATTTGCAAATACATACATACATACATAAACACATAGCTCACTGCACAGTACAATTTGGTCGATGCTATTGTGATGTCTGTATGCCACATACTCTCTCAGTTTCTCCGCGCCTTTGAGGTTTCAATAAAGCCCGCACCCCTACGGTCAGTTCAATACACATTTGTTGGCATAAGCTTTTGTGAGGATGCTTTTGTGTGGCCGCTCTGGTGCCGGCGCCGTGATGGCCACCACCGCCGTGATCGCCGGTCTTCCTCGACTTGCGCCTGCGAGGGGGAGGAGACGGAGGTGCACCGTGGCGGCGGCGATGGGCGCGTCGGGGCTGGAGGAGGGGAAGGGGAAGACGGCGACGGTGAGGAGCAAGGCGTCCGGGGACGCGCTGGAGGTGTGCCGGGTGGTGAACGGGATGTGGCAGGTGAGCGGCGCGTCGTGGGGCCGCGCGGCGCCGGCGGCCGCCGTGGACGCCATGCTCGCCTACGCCGACGGCGGGCTCGCCACCTTCGACATGGCCGACATCTGTGAGTAGGATCGCCTCGCCTCCGCACGCTCTGGATCAGGCTTCCGCGTCCCGCGTGCGCACACGCTCGTGGCTCACGGCCGCTCGTTCCGTCTATTTTCCGTGCGATTTTGAGTTGCGGTGCCCAACTGTTTTAATGCCTCTGAATATCCATCTATTTTCGGTTTGCGAAGAAAGAAAAACCCAATGCTTTGCAAATTAAATCCGAAATGGCCGTCCCTTCGTTGGCCTCTTCATTTTGGCTTAGCAACAGAGTTTGCTTCAACTATGTCGCCATCTGCTTAACTTACATTATAATCTTCAAGGAGAAAAAACTAATCCCTTCATTCACTGACTACTACATACAGATGTATGTAGACATATTTTAGAGCGTAAGATTCACTCGTTTTGCTTTGTATGCAGTCTATATTCAAATCTCTAAAAGGTCTTATATTCAGGAACGGAGAGAGTACAAAGTTAATACGAAATTATACTAAACCAACGGCACTTGTTTTGAGATGAGTAACTACGGTTTCGCCGGGCGTACCCTACGGTGAGATCTAATGCCGGGTGCTTCTTTCAATGGCCCTTACGAGTACGTGCAAAAAAAATCCTATTCTTTCAATGGTACTTAGAGGTACGTGCAAAAAAACTTTCCAATTATCATCGGTAAGATTAAACTCGACTCCGGTAGAGGAGCAACGGCAATGACATGTCAGACGACTTATTATGTAGACATTGGCGATCGTTTTAGTGGTTTAGAAACCCAAATATAACCATGTTTATATTGCTTTGCACTGCAAGTAACCTCCTTTCGGAATTACTTGTCGCAGAAATAGATGTATCCGGACGTATTTATGCCAATGTATGCGACAAGTAATTCGGTACGGATATGGCAGACTTGCAACCCTTTTCAAAAGGCGGTCCTCGTCACGTTGTAGCTTTGTCTTGGAAACTCTGGGGCATGGTTTTGTCGATGGCAAAAGACACGGATTTATTCTAGGTTTTCTCGACTAGGTTTTGTCCTGCGTGTCATGTTAGTCACTAAGTACAGTAATTTTTTTAGACCAAGTCACTAAGAGTAATTTACACAAGTTAATTTCTCTCTTTGTACTGAAGTCTGAAGCCACGAGCGCCTTATCTCTCTCTCGCGCGCGCCAACGCTGGCTCGTGCCCGTGCCCGTGCCAGCCATGTCGTCGTCAGCAGCCCGCGCGCTCTCGCCGGCGCCCCCTTCCCCGCGCCGCGTGCGGCCCGCGAGGTGCGCGGGGTTCGTGGGCCCGGCGGTGGAGTCGGCGTCCCCGGGCGCGAGGGCGGCGACGCTCGCCAGCAGCCGCGGCGGGACCGACTCGTCGCTGGCCATCTGCCGGGTGCTCAACGGCATGTGGCAGACCAGCGGCGGGTGGGGCCGCATCGACCGCGCCGACGCCGTCGACGCCATGCTCGCCTACGCCGACGCCGGCCTCTCCACCTTCGACATGGCCGACCACTGTCCGTAGCCCCCCACCCACCCACCCATCTCTCCGTGTGCAGTCTCTCTTAGGAATTTGCGCGAACACCTAGGGTGCATGTACATCGGGCCTCGTTTCCTACGGATAAATTGCTACTGTATGTCTAACGCTAGTGGGCTTGCTTGATGCCGTCTGATTGCTTCTTGAAAAATTGATGCATTGTAAGTTGAAGCTGCGATTTTCCTTCAAAATAAATAAACAGCATCAGTTAGGCTGGAGCAGATAGAGCACAGGATAGAACCGAAGAACAGAATTACAGTTTCAGTGTCAGGCAGAGTTGTAGCAGTAGTGGTTAGATAGAAGCAGAGGGGATACAGGTTCAGAGTTTATAAACCCAACACCCACGCGACGCTGGCACCGGAACACATCGAGGAAACCAGCTGTGCTTACTCGAACGCCATTGCCTGCTAACCTGTCCACTGACTCGGGCACACTTACCCTTGCTGGACGTCGAGAAAACCTCCTCTGCTTGTGTGTCTGTTTTCCTGACAGAGTGACAGTGATGCCGTAGCCTGATCAGCATTCTGGCCCATGACAGGTTTGATTGGAGCAGGAGGCTGTGTATGTAGTGTGCTCTGTTTCTGTGTTATTACGAGCTGCAGATAATGGCCGTGAAAGCGTTAAATGTTGATACATGAGATGATAGTCTCCATTTTTTTTCCTTCACTGGAGCATATTACCGACTTGGTATGAAAACATGATTGCTGTCTTGGCAGATGGACCGGCGGAGGATTTATACGGCATGTTCATCAACAAAGTTCGGCGCGAGCGCCCGCCGGAGATGCTAGAAGAAGTCAGGGGGTGAGCGAATAATTTGTCACAGTCTTGGTGCCACCAAGACGCAGCCTTGGCAGACTTTCCTGCTGCTGCCTTCTGACTGTCGCTAAAATGTATGTGCAGGCTTACAAAGTGGGTGCCGCCACCTGTTAAGATGACAAGAAGCTTTGTTGAGGAGAACATCAACAGGTCCCGGAAGAGGATGGATGTCGCTGCCTTGGACATGCTGCAGTTCCATTGGTATGCTTGTGTGGCTTGCTGATTTGGTATCATAATGTGTTTGTACCATTTCATCTTCATTGTCAATGCAAATTGCAAAGTGAAGCCTTCGATGAAATTTGGAAATGGATCTCTGTTGATAATCAGCAGTGAACATCCTGTCAAGTTTATAACTCAGTTTCAGTATTTTGGCACATTCAGTAAACTCCCAAACATGAGAAGTGTTATTTTCTTTAAAGCTTTTGACCCCGTTGAGTACTTTTTTTCGGGAGGATGCTCGGAACAATTGCATCATATAACTATTGCCACAGGTGCTAATTTTTCTGACCCTTTATCACAAAACAGGTGGGACTACGCAAATCCCGGATATCTAGATGCACTAAAGCACATCACCGACCTCAAGGAGGAAGGTAATATTTTGAACCTTGACTGGATAATAATAGTTCACTTGTGTACTCATCTCTTACACTCTTGTGGTTTTTTACTGTGAATGAACTCTTACATCATGCCCTTTTCTGTTATGGAAATTCTGAAGGCAAGATAAAGACTGTAGCTCTGACGAACTTCGATACAGAGAGGCTGCAAATAATCCTAGAAAATGGAATACCAATTGTCAGCAACCAGGTATTTATATGACTGCTTACTTACCTCATGCATGATGTATATTCCATTACTACTGTCGATGATCATATGGTCCTCAGATAAAATAAGGAGAGATGTTGTAATTGCCAGGTTCAACATTCTATTGTGGATATGCGCCCGCAGAAAAAGATGGCAGAGCTTTGTGAGCTTACCGGAGTCAAGCTTATCACGTTTGCTCCCTCCCCTCCATCCCTTTTTGTTCTTCTCCTTGAGTACAGGATTGCTTGAAGTTTAGGAGATTATTCTTGGATGCAGGTATGGCACGGTGATGGGTGGCCTATTGTCCGAGAAGTTCCTCGACACCAACATCAACATACCTTTCGCTGGACCTCCTCTGAATACCCCATCCCTGCAGAAGTATAAGAGGGTGAGAATTTCTTAATCCTTTCAGTTCAACGTGTTGCCCACCTTCCGGTCTTCTCTTGCTGTTCTCATTGTTGAACGTACGACAGATGATCGACGCTTGGGGTGGCTGGAGCCTGTTCCAGGCTCTGCTCCAGACCTTGAAGAAGGTGTCACTGAAACACGGCATCCCGATCTCAACTGTCGCTGTACGATACATACTGAACCAGGTAATCCTCCATCTTCCTCCACATCTTCATCGTACATTTCTCCCTCTAGAAAAGGAATATCTTCATTGTATTGGCCTCGAGATCTATCATCTCATCTCTGTTTGCTCATGATATTCGCCATAACTCATGACTGCTGACACTGTGATTGTTCTTGGGGACAGACATCGGTGGCTGGTTCGATGGTGGGCGTGAGGCTGGGTCTGTCGGAGCACATCAGGGACACCAACACCATCCTGTCGCTGCTGCTGGACGAGGAGGACATGGGCAGCATCACCGAGGCGTCGCAGCGGGGCAGGAACCTGATGGAGGTCATCGGAGACTGCGGCGACGAGTACAGAGCCTAGTGACTTTCACATGGCCGGGGATCGAGTCTCGATCCTCGATCCCCCCAGCATGTGCTCCCACAACGATACATAACATACCACCTTAACAAATGAGAGTGACAATCATGGAGAGGAAAAACTTTCAGTGGCATGGAGACAGATAGACAGAGAGACAAGGAGGATCATGTGCTCCACCGAAAACAGCGGCGAATGTGGTGGTGGATAGATCTCCCTGGCCAACAGGGAGCATATCCCGGCCTTGGAGACCGATCTGATCATGGCATAATATTGTATTTCAATTCTAGTAGTATAAAATTGTTGGAATCATGGTGTTGGTGGTGATGCTTGCCGTGCAAATTGTTATTAGTTGCTCCTCTGTTTGGGAATATACGAGGATCTGGGCAATGAGATATGGTCGACAATACTGCGAAATTTGACCATTGTTCTTCGTTAAAAATGTGTATGTAAAGAAATATTAAAGCAAACAATGGTGTTTTCATGGTACCTGTCATGAATGAAAAAAAGAAGAAGCTATTTTTATTGATATGTTTGCGAGTGGTCAATATGTTTTGTTTATATCAATGATAAATTTTATTTGAGGAGGTTTTCATACTAAGATGTTCTATGTTCTTTTGATATGTTCTTTTGAATATTGTTGATGTTCTATGTTCATGCATTTACTGATTTTTATAGCTAAATGACCCTGAAATTGAAAAGCAGTACAAATGAACTTTGAAAAGGTTGAAAGTTGGCATGGTATCATCATTTCACCCACATAGCATGTGCTAAAAAGTTGAGAGGGTTACGGCAAAAACTAGATGCACTTTGTGTATAAAATGGACAATCTCTTTCGAAGTATCAGGGTTTCGGATGAAAACCATAGTTTTAAATAGCCGGCTATAGCTATAGCTGTTTGAGCATGCTGTCGCTAAATGATTTCATGTACAATGTGCCGCTATAGCCTCGATATAGCCCGCTATAGCTGTTTTTAAGGGTTGCCGCTATATACCATAGCCCGCTATTTAAAACATTGATGAAAACTCGTATGTTACAAAGGCATTTCATTTTCTTTAACTTATTTCAACTCCAGACTTTTTTGTGTTCAACATGCACCATTCAAATCCACATCAACAATTTTTAACCCTTCCTGACTTCATTTATTATTTTTCTTGCATTTACTGATTTTTTAGCTAAATGACCCTGAAATTGAAAAATACTAGTTATAGCTCTTTAGTCCCTGTTCCAGCCACAAGATGGGACTAAACGGGGTGCGTCAGGAGCGAGGCCCTTTGATCCCGGTTCATGTCTGGAACCAGGACCAAAGGTCTCAGACGAACCGGGACCAATGGCCTCCGAGGCCCGGCCGACGCCCTAGCCTCATGAACTGGGACTCATGCCCCCTTTGGTCCCGGTTTGTGAGTGAACCGGGACTAATGCCCTTATTCTAGCCTCAACCAAAACCCTGTTTTCTACTAGTGTGAGCAGATCGAGCCCCGTGTAGGATTTCGAGCGACCTCACCGGAGTGATTTCACACAGCCAAGAGGATGTGGGTGCGACGACGCGGATTGGCAGCGGGGAAGATTTTTTTTGGCTCTAGATAACAATTGTGACGACCGATCGACGAAGATCGTCGCAACAGAGAAGGGGATCGGCGTGGGGCTCAAAAAAAAGAACATAGAGTGGGTGAGGTAGGAGAAGGAGATGAGAATAATTCAGACGTTTCATTCCCTATCGTGCCCAACAGAGGACAGGTCTATTAGTACAGACACACACACCATCAGACTTGGCCACATGCACTAGTAGAAAAAGGGTCAAACATGAAGCACATTAGTGCCGGTTTGAATTTGAGCCGGCACTAATGTGTACATTAGTGCCGGTTCCAACGGCTAGCCGGGCCGCTCTCATTAGTACCGGTTCGTGGCAAACCTTTAGCACCGGTTCGTGCCACGAACCGGTACTAAAGTGAATGGTGGCAGGATGTTGTCAGTCCGGGGCCCCTCCAGCACCTTTAGTACCGGGTCATATCACGAACCGGTACTAAAGGTTGTCCTACATAGACCCTTCGTCCACCCGAGCTCGCTCTGTTCTTCCCCTTTCCCCTCTCCTCTCTGTTCTTTTCCCTTTTCCTCTCAAGCTCATCACACATTTTGCCCAAGATTTGAAGGCCCCCATCCATTCAAATGATCACAAAGGTTAGCAACTTTTTCCTTTCATCTCTCATTGCTAGATTAGCTCGTGCAATGCTTTATATAGTGATTGATTTTTGAGTTTAGTAATTTGGGAGGAATTATATTATGTGCTAGTATTTGATTTATATGCAATTTGAGGTTAAAAATAACACTTAGTTTTGCATATGTAGGTGTGGTTTACTTAGTACCTTCTAAATCTCCGTCGTAACCACCGTCGATCGCTCGCAACGTCCCGTCGCCGGCACCACCTTGTGGTGAGCCTCTTGTTCATGAAGTTTTATCTAAAAAATTGATGTTTGTGTGATTTGGATATATAGTTACTCGTATAATTATCTTACTCATACGTTGTTTGTTATACATAGTGCCATGGTTTTGATATCCGTCCCCGTCGGTCCCCGTCCGGGTTATGATTCGGATGTGGTGTATTCTCTTTTAAAACTATTCATTGCATTTCGTGTTTATGACAAATTATGCCCATCAAGTTGACATAGATATTTGTATGTAGGAGGTAGTTGAACCAGAAATTCTAACCGACCGTATTGTCGAGAGGTTAAATTTAGTTAAAAGAGAAAACGAGGATTTGAAGGAAAAATTGAAAAGAATTGAGGGGGAGAAGATGGAATTGGAGTTGCATGTTGCCGATGTCGTCGATGATCACAATATTAAGATGGAGAAAATGCGCTTGAAGATTAGAAAGATTTGAAAATATGCCATTCATAGTGAGGCTTGGTATCATTATGCTGTTGGATCAATTGTTACCGTAGTTGCGACCTTGATCGCATTTGTTGTTGCATTTAAATTCTTTAGCTAGAGAGTTATTTGTTTGTTGCATTTAAGTGTTGTATGATCTTTATGTATGAACTTTATGTATTGTATTAATTTAATGTTATTGATGCTATGTATTAAAGATGAGCCGGCAATGGATGTACGATGACCGATGCTCTCCCGAGTTCATTAATGGCATGCGTACTTTTCTACTTGCGGCTGAGGCAAACAAGCGAGCGGATGGTTTTATGCATTGTCCATGTGCTGGCTGTAAGAATGGTCACAATT